>NC_060197.1:51533883-51591383 GCF_021184085.1 Oncorhynchus gorbuscha
TGTTCTGGGATTGATTTGCACTTTTCGCACCAACGTACATTCATCTCTGGGAGACAGAACACGTCTCCCTCCTGAGTGGTATGACGGCTGCGTGGTCCCATGGTGTTTATACTTGTGTACTATTGTTTGTACAGATGAACGTGGTACCTTCAGGCGTTTGGAAATTGCTCCCAAAGATGAACCAGACTTGTGGAGATCTACAATTATTTTTCTGGATGATTTATTTTTATTTTCCCATGATGTCAAGCAAAGAGGCAGTGAGTTTGAAGGTAGGCCTTGAAATACATCCACAGGTGCACCTCCAATTCACTCAAATTATGTTAATTAGCCTATCAGAAGCTTCTAAAGCCATGACGTCATTTTCTGGAATTTTCCAAGCTGTTTAACAAACTATAGCATTGACAAGTCGGTTAGGACATCTACTTTGTGCAGGACACAAGTCATTTTTACAACAATTGTTTACAGACAGATTATTTCACTTATAATTCACTGTATCACAATTCCAGTGGGTCAGAAGTTTACATACACTAAGTTGACTCTGCCTTTAACAAGAAATATGTGGAGTGGTTGAAAAATGAGTTTTAATGACTCCAACCTAAGTGGATGTAAACTAGTTTTAATGACTCCAACCTGAGTGGATGTAAACTAGTTTTAATGACTCCAACCTAAGTGTATGTAAACTAGTTTTAATGACTCCAACCTAAGTGGATGTAAACTAGTTTTAATGACTCCAACCTAAGTGGATGTAAACTAGTTTTAATGACTCCAACCTAAGTGTATGTAAACTAGTTTTAATGACTCCAACCTAAGTGGATGTAAACTAGTTTTAATGACTCCAACCTAAGTGGATGTAAACTAGTTTTAATGACTCCAACCTAAGTGTATGTAAACTAGTTTTAATGACTCCAACCTAAGTGTATGTAAACTAGTTTTAATGACTCCAACCTAAGTGTATGTAAACTAGTTTTAATGACTCCAACCTAAGTGTATGTAAACTAGTTTTAATGACTCCAACCTGAGTGTATGTAAACTAGTTTTAATGACTCCAACTAGTTTTAATGACTCCAACCTAAGTGTATGTAAACTAGTTTTAATGACTCCAACCTAAGTGGATGTAAACTAGTTTTAATGACTCCAACCTAAGTGGATGTAAACTAGTTTTAATGACTCCAACCTAAGTGTATGTAAACTAGTTTTAATGACTCCAACCTAAGTGTATGTAAACTAGTTTTAATGACTCCAACCTAAGTGTATGTAAACTAGTTTTAATGACTCCAACCTAAGTGGATGTAAACTAGTTTTAATGACTCCAACCTAAGTGGATGTAAACTAGTTCTAATGACTCCAACCTAAGTGGATGTAAACTTCAGACTTCAACTGTATATATAAATATATGGATGAGCGATGGCCGAGCGACATGGGCAGGATGCTGTAGATGGTATAAAATACACTATATACACATGAGATGAGCAATGTAGGATATGTAAACATGATGCAGTAGATGGTATAGAGTACAGTATATACACATGAGATGAGCAATGTAGGATATGTAAACATGATGCAGTAGATGGTATAAAATACACTATATACACATGAGATGAGCAATGTAGGATATGTAAACATTATTAAAGTGGTGTTATTTAAAGTGACTAGTGATCCATTTCTTTAAGTGGTGTTATTTAAAGTGACTAGTGATCCATGTCTTTAAGTGGTGTTATTTAAAGTGACTAGTGATCCATGTCTTTAAGTGGTGTTATTTAAAGTGACTAGTGATCCATGTCTTTAAGTGGTGTTATTTAAAGTGACTAGTGATCCATGTCTTTAAGTGGTGTTATTTAAAGTGACTAGTGATCCATGTCTTTAAGTGGTGTTATTTAAAGTGACTAGTGATCCATGTCTTTAAGTGGTGTTATTTAAAGTGACTAGTGATCCATGTCTTTAAGTGGTGTTATTTAAAGTGACTAGTGATCCATGTCTTTAAGTGGTGTTATTTAAAGTGACTAGTGATCCATGTCTTTAAGTGGTGTTATTTAAAGTGACTAGTGATCCATGTCTTTATGTGGTGTTATTTAAAGTGACTAGTGATCCATGTCTTTAAGTGGTGTTATTTAAAGTGACTAGTGATCCATGTCTTTAAGTGGTGTTATTTAATGTGACTAGTGATCCATGTCTTTAAGTGGTGTTATTTAAAGTGACTAGTGATCCATGTCTTTAAGTGGTGTTATTTAAAGTGACTAGTGATCCATGTCTTTAAGTGGTGTGAACATTGTGAATCCACCTCTCCCCTCTTCACCTCTCCATCTCTCCACCTCTCCCCTCTCCACCTCTCCATCTCTCCACCTCTCCATCTCTCCCCTCTTCACCTCTCCATCTCTCCACCTCTCCATCTCTCCACCTCTCCACCTCTCCCCCTCTTCACCTCTCCCCTCTTCACCTCTCCATCTCTCCACCTCTCCACCTCTCCCCCTCTCCACCTCTCCCCTCTTCACATCTCCCCTCTTCACCTCTCCATCTCTCCACCTCTCCACCTCTCCCCCTCTTCACCTCTCCCCTCTTCACCTCTCCATCTCTCCACCTCTCCACCTCTCCCCTCTTCACCTCTCCACCTCTCCACCTCTCTCCTCTCCACCTCTCCACCTCTCCCCTCTCCACCTCTCCCCTCTCCACCTCTCCCCTCTTCACCTCTCCCCTCTCCACCTCTCCCCTCTTCACCTCTCCCCTCTCCACCTCTCCATCTCTCCACCTCTCCATCTCTCCACCTCTCCACCGCTCCCCTCTCCACCTCTCCACCCTCCCCTTCACCTCTCCCCTCTTCACCTCTCCATCTCTCCACCTCTCCACCTCTCCCCTCTTCACCTCTCCACCTCTCTCCTCTCCACCTCTCCATCTCTCCACCTCTCCACCTCTCCCCCTCTTCACCTCTCCCCTCTTCACCTCTCCATCTCTCCACCTCTCCACCTCTCCCCTCTTCACCTCTCCACCTCTCTCCTCTCCACCTCTCCACCTCTCCCCTCTCCACCTCTCCCCTCTCCACCTCTCCCCTCTTCACCTCTCCACCTCTCTCTCCTCTCCACCTCTCCACCTCTCCCCTCTCCACCTCTCCCCTCTCCACCTCTCCCCTCTTCACCTCTCCCCTCTCCACCTCTCCCTCTTCACCTCTCCCTCTCCATCTCTCCATCTCTCCATCTCTTCACCTCTCCATCTCTCCACCTCTCCACCTCTCCCCTCTTCACCTCTCCATCTCTTCACCTCTCCACCTCTCCCCCTCTTCACCTCTCCCCTCTTCACCTCTCCATCTCTCCACCTCTCCACCTCTCCCCTCTTCACCTCTCCATCTCTTCACCTCTCCATCTCTCCACCTCTCCACCTCTCCCCTCTTCACCTCTCCCCTCTCCACCTCTCCCCTGCCTCTCTGCTGTCCTCTTCTCCTCCCTGTCTCTCTGCTGTCCTCTTCTCCTCTCTGCTGTCCTCTTCTCCTCTCTGCGGTCCTCTTCTCCTCTCTGCTGTCCTCTTCTCCTCTCTGACTCTCTGCTGTCCTCTTCTCCTCTCTGCTGTCCTCTTCTCCTCTCTGCTGTCCTCTTCTCCTCTCTGCTGTCCTCTTCTCCTCTCTGCTGTCCTCTTCTCCTCTCTGCTGTCCTCTTCTCCTCTCTGCTGTCCTCTACTCCTCTCTGCTGTCCTCTTCTCCTCTCTGCTGTCCTCTTCTCCTCTCTGCCTCTCTGCTGTCCTCTTCTCCTCTCTGCTGTCCTCTTCTCCTCGCTGCTGTCCTCTACTCCTCTCTGCTGTCCTCTTCTCCTCTCTGCTGTCCTCTACTCCTCTCTGCTGTTCTCTTCTCCTCTCTGCCTCTCTGCTGTCCTCTTCTCCTCCCTGCCTCTCTGCTGTCCTCTTCTCCTCTCTGCCTCTCTGCTGTCCTCTTCTCCTCTCTGCCTCTCTGCTGTCCTCTTCTCCTCTCTGCCTCTCTGCTGTTCTCTTCTCCTCTCTGCCTCTCCTCTTCTCCTCCCTGCTGTCCTCTACTCCTCGCTGCTGTCCTCTTCTCCTCTCTGCTGTCCTCTTCTCCTCGCTGCTGTCCTCTACTCCTCTCTGCTGTCCTCTTCTCCTCTCTGCTGTCCTCTTCTCCTCTCTGCTGTCCTCTACTCCTCTCTGCTGTCCTCTTCTCCTCGCTGCTGTCCTCTACTCCTCTCTGCTGTCCTCTTCTCCTCTCTGCTGTCCTCTTCTCCTCTCTGCTGTCCTCTACTCCTCTCTGCTGTCCTCTTCTCCTCCTTGCTGTCCTCTACTCCTCGCTGCTGTCCTCTTCTCCTCTCTGCTGTCCTCTTCTCCTCGCTGCTGTCCTCTACTCCTCTCTGCTGTCCTCTTCTCCTCTCTGCTGTCCTCTTCTCCTCTCTGCTGTCCTCTTCTCCTCTCTGCTGTCCTCTTCTCCTCTCTGCTGCCCTCTACTCCTCTCTGCTGTCCTCTTCTCCTCTCTGCTGTTCTCTTCTCCTCTCTGCTGTTCTCTTCTCCTCCCTGTCTCTCTGCTGTTCTCTTCTCCTCTCTGCCTCTCTCCTGTCCTCTTCTCCTCTCTGCTGTCCTCTACTCCTCTCTCCTGTCCTCTTCTCCTCCCAGCCTCTCTGCTGTCCTCTACTCCTCTCTGCTGTCCTCTTCTCCTCTCTCCTGTCCTCTTCTCCTCTCTGCTGTCCTCTTCTCCTCTCTGCTGTCCTCTTCTCCTCTCTGCTGTCCTCTTCTCCTCCCTGCCTCTCTGCTGTCCTCTTCTCCTCTCTGCCTCTCTGCTGTTCTCTTCTCCTCTTCTCCTCTCTGCTGTTCTCTTCTCCTCCCTGTCTCTCTGCTGTCCTCTTCTCCTCTCTCCTGTCCTCTTCTCCTCTCTGCTGTCCTCTACTCCTCTCTGCTGTCCTCTTCTCCTCTCTGTCTCTCTGCTGTCCTCTTCTCCTCTCTGCCTCTCTGCTGTTCTCTTCACCTCTTCTCCTCTCTGCTGTCCTCTTCTCCTCTCTGCTGTCCTCTTCTCCTCTCTGTCTCTCTGCTGTCCTCTTCTCCTCTCTCCTGTCCTCTTCTCCTCTCTGCTGTCCTCTACTCCTCTCTGCTGTCCTCTTCTCCTCTCTGTCTCTCTGCTGTCCTCTTCTCCTCTCTGACTCTCTGCTGTCCTCTTCTCCTCTCTGTCTCTCTGCTGTCCTCTTCTCCTCTCTCCTGTCCTCTTCTCCTCTCTGCTGTCCTCTACTCCTCTCTGCTGTCCTCTTCTCCTCTCTGTCTCTCTGCTGTCCTCTTCTCCTCTCTGACTCTCTGCTGTCCTCTTCTCCTCTCTGTCTCTCTGCTGTCCTCTTCTCCTCTCTCCTGTCCTCTTCTCCTCTCTGCTGTCCTCTACTCCTCTCTGCTGTCCTCTTCTCCTCTCTGTCTCTCTGCTGTCCTCTTCTCCTCTCTGACTCTCTGCTGTCCTCTTCTCCTCTCTGTCTCTCTGCTGTCCTCTTCTCCTCTCTCCTGTCCTCTTCTCCTCTCTGCTATCCTCTTCTCCTCTCTGCTGTCCTCTTCTCCTCTCTGTCTCTCTGCTGTCCTCTTCTCCTCTCTCCTGTCCTCTTCTCCTCTCTGCTGTCCTCTACTCCTCTCTGCTGTCCTCTTCTCCTCTCTGTCTCTCTGCTGTCCTCTTCTCCTCTCTGACTCTCTGCTGTCCTCTTCTCCTCTCTGTCTCTCTGCTGTCCTCTTCTCCTCTCTCCTGTCCTCTTCTCCTCTCTGCTGTTCTCTTCTCCTCTCTGCCTCTCTGCTGTTCTCTTCTCCTCTCTGCTGTCCTCTTCTCCTCCCTGTCTCTCTGCTGTCCTCTTCTCCTCCCTGTCTCTCTGCTGTCCTCTTCTCCTCTCTGCCTCTCTGCTGTCCTCTTCTCCTCTCTGCTATTCTCTTCTCCTCTCTGCCTCTCTGCTGTTCTCTTCTCCTCTCTGCTGTTCTCTTCTCCTCTCTGCTGTCCTCTACTCCTCTCTGCTGTCCTCTTCTCCTCTCTGCTGTCCTCTACTCCTCTCTGCTGTTCTCTTCTCCTCTCTGCTGTTCTCTTCTCCTCCCTGCTTCTCTGCTGTTCTCTTCTCCTCCCTGCCTCTCTGCTGTCCTCTTCTCCTCTCTGCCTCTCTGCTGTCCTCTTCTCCTCTCTGCCTCTCTGCTGTCCTCTTCTCCTCTCTGCTGTTCTCTTCTCCTCTCTACCTCTCTGCTGTTCTCTTCTCCTCTCTGCTGTTCTCTTCTCCTCCCTGCCTCTCTGCTGTCCTCTTCTCCTCTACTCCTCTCTGCTGTTCTCTTCTCCTCTTCTCCTCTCTGCTGTTCTCTTCTCCTCTTCTCCTCTCTGCTGTCCTCTTCTCCTCTCTGCTGTCCTCTTCTCCTCTCTGCTGTCCTCTTCTCCTCTCTGCTGTCCTCTTCTCCTCTCTGCTGTTCTCTACTCCTCTCTGCTGTTCTCTTCTCCTCCCTGTCTCTCTGCTGTCCTCTTCTCCTCTCTGCTGTCCTCTACTCCTCTCTGCTGTCCTCTTCTCCTCTCTGCTGTCCTCTTCTCCTCTCTGCTGTCCTCTTCTCCTCTCTGCTGTTCTCTTCTCCTCTCTGCTGTTCTCTTCTCCTCCCTGTCTCTCTGCTGTCCTCTTCTCCTCCCTGTCTCTCTGCTGTCCTCTTCTCCTCCCTGTCTCTCTGCTGTCCTCTTCTCCTCTCTGCCTCTCTGCTGTTCTCTTCTCCTCCCTGACTCTCTGCTGTCCTCTTCTCCTCTCTGCTGTCCTCTTCTCCTCTCTGCTGTCCTCTTCTCCTCCCTGCCTCTCTGCTGTCCTCTTCTCCTCTCTGCTGTCCTCTTCTCCTCTCTGCTGTCCTCTACTCCTCTCTGCTGTCCTCTTCTCCTCTCTGCTGTCCTCTTCTCCTCCCTGTCTCTCTGCTGTCCTCTTCTCCTCCCTGTCTCTCTGCTGTCCTCTTCTCCTCTCTGTCTCTCTGCTGTCCTCTTCTCCTCCCTGTCTCTCTGCTGTCCTCTTCTCCTCTCTGTCTCTCTGCTGTTCTCTTCTCCTCCCTGACTCTCTGCTGTCCTCTTCTCCTCCCTGACTCTCTGCTGTCCTCTTCTTCTCCCTGACCATCTCTTGATGTAATCTATGTTGCTTCTCTCTGGGTTCCCGAGTGGAGCAGAGGTCTAAGGCACTGCATTTCAGTGCAAAAGGTGTCACTACAGACCCTGGTTCAAATCCAGGCTGTATCACAACCGGCCGTGATTGGGAGTCCAGTAGGGCGGTGCACAATTGGCCCAGCGTTGTCTGAGTTTGGCCGGTGTAGGTTGTCATTCTAAGTAAGAATTTGTTCTTAAGAGACTTGCCTTGTTAAAAGAAAAAAACATATTAATTCCCATTCTGTTGGTCTGCACCATAACTGTCTCTCTGCTGCCGCCCTGTGGACATTAGAGAGAACTGCAACATGGGCCTCGAACAGACAGACACACAGCCAACCAGACAGATGCAGGTTGTTGTGCAAAAGACAATTGGTAGATACAAAATTACATTACAGAATCTATGAGACACATGTGTGTCCTTAATGGAGCCCGTGTGTGTGTGTGTGTGTGTGTGTGTGTGTGTGTGTGTGTGTGTGTGTGTGTGTGTGTGTGTGTGTGTGTGTGTGTGTGTGTGTGTGTGTGTGTGTGTGTGTGTGTGTGTGTGTGTGTGTGTGTGTGTGTGTGTGTGTGTGTGTGTGTGTGTGTGTGTGTGCGTGTGTGTGCATGTTTCTATGTTTGTGTTGCTTCACAGTCCCTGCTGTTCCATAAGGTGTCAAAGTAGCCTGTCGTTTCCATCATTTGTATAAAAACCAGATTCTGCCGTCGTCTCCAGTTAAATGATGAATTACACTTAGAAGAGGACACGTTTTCCTCTTCCCTAGACTACTAAAAATGTTCCCCATGTATGCAATTTCTGTAAGTGCCTCTACTCTACTGCTCCTTCTGTAAGAGCCTCTACTCTACTGCTCTATGTCACATATCAATGATATGAATTGATGCTTTATTATAAAGGTGATTTTTTCTCATGCATTCTGGTACCTCAGAGGCCCCCGGGTCAACCCCCTCTCGCGCTCACTTTTTGTTCCGGTACCTGCCAAATTCCAAATGAAGCACGGCCTCTGTCCAATATGATACTGGGCCACCCTAACCTGTGAAAATTATTTGAAGGTTGTGTGGAGATTCCAAACAATTTGTCATCATCACTGAGTCTTTAAGGAAGTCTGAACGATTTCCTGCTCAACAAAGAGATAATGTTACTCTCAACCGGGGTACAAACACACACACACACACAGAAGAAGATACACAGACACACACACAGATACAGACACACACACCGATAGACACACACACAGATACAGACACACACACAGATACAGACACACACACAGAGATACTGTTATGCTGGTGAATGAGGACCCAAAAGCGACTTAACAGAAACAGAGTCTTTATTCCAGTCTTAAACAAAAACGATAATCCTGGATATTATCTCAGGTAAATACAAAACAGGAAAACTGAAATCCTCTCGTCAGTAGAGAGGAACGACTGGAGACGCGACCACAGACTGCAGGTCGCTTCGGGAAGGCACAGGCCGTAGCTGACATAGACACCTGCTCACACGCAGCATCTGAAGAAGGCAAAAACACGACAGGGCGGAACAAGGACACAGAACAGCAAACATCAAACAAGGATCCGACAAGGACAGAAGCGGAAACAGAGGGAGAAATAGGGACTCTAATCAGAGGGCAAAATAGGGGACAGGTGTGAAAGAGTAAATGAGGTAGTTAAGAGAATGAGGAACAGCTGGGAGCAGGAACGGAACGAGAGAGAGAGAGAGAGAGAGAGAGGGAGAGAGGGAGGGGGAGAGAGAGGGATAGAAAGAGTGAAAGAACCTAATAAGACCAGCAGGGGGAAACGAATAGAAGGGAAGCACAGAGACAAGACATGATAATCAATGACAAAACATGACAGATACAGACACACACACACAGATACAGACACACACACAGATACAGACACACACAGAACAAGATACACAGACACACACACAGAGATACAGACACACACACACAGATACAGACACACACACAGAGATACAGACACACACACACAGAACAAGATACACAGACACACACACAGATACAGACACACACACAGATACAGACACACACACAGATACAGACACACACAGAACAAGATACACAGACACACACACAGAGATACAGACACACACACACACACACACACACACACACACACACACACACACACACACACACACACACACACACACACACACACACACACACACACACACACACACACACACACACACACACACACACACACACACGTAACAGAATAACTTTATGTCCGTCCCCTCGCCCATACCCGGGCGCGGACCAGGGACCTTCTGCACACATCAACAACAGTCACCCTCGAAGCATCGTTACCCATCGCTCCACAAAAGCCGCGGCCCTTGCAGAGCAAGGGGAACTACTACTTCAAGGTCTCAGAGCAAGTGACGTAACCGATTGAAACGCTATTTAGTGCGCACCGCTAACTAAGCTAGCCGTTTCACATCCGTTACACCCACACACACAGATACAGACACACACACAGACACAGATACAGACTAGCTAGCTACAAGCTACTTAGTCATTGTTAGTTTTCTTAACCTGGATAACACTCGCCAGTCCAGCCCCCCTGCCCCATCCACCGCTGCCCCTGGACTCTGATCACTTGGCTACATAGCTGACGCACACTGGACTGTCCATTAATCACGGTACTCCATTCTGCTTGTTTGTTTTATCTGTCAGCCCCGTTGCCTAGTCAACGCCATTTTACCTGCTGTTGTTATGCTAGCTGATTAGCTGTTGTCTCACCCACTGTTTTAGCTAGCTTTCCCAATTCAACACCTGTGATTACTGTATGCATCGCTGTATGTCTCTCTCAAATGTCAATATGCCTTGTATACTGTTGCTCAGGTTAGTTATCATTGTTTTAGTTCACTATGGAGACCCTAGTCCCACTCCTCATACCCCTGATACCTCCTTTGTCCCACCTCCAACATATGCGGTGACCTCACCCATTACAACCAGCATGTCCAGAGATACAACCTCTCTCATCATCACCCAGTGCCTGGGCTTACCTCCGTCGTACCCGCACCCCACCATACCCCTGTCTGCGCATTATGCCCTGAATATATTCTACCATGCCCAGAAACCTGCTCCTCTTATTCTCTGTCCCCAACGCTCTAGGCGACCAGTTTTGATAGCCTTTAGCCGCACCCTCATACTACTCCTTCTCTGTTCCGCGGGTGATGTGGAGGTAAACCCTGGCCCTGCATGTCCCCAGGCACCCTCATTTGTTGACTTCTGTGATCGAAAAAGCCTTGGTTTCATGCATGTCAACATCAGAAGCCTCCTCCCTAAGTTTGTTTTACTCACTGCTTCAGCACACTCTGCTAACCCTGATGTCCTTGCCGTGTCTGAATCCTGGCTCAGGAAGGCCACCAAAAATTCAGAGATTTCCATACCCAACTATAACATCTTCCGTCAAGATAGAACTGCTAAAGGGGGAGGAGTTGCAGTCTACTGCAGAGATAGCCTGCAAAGTAATGTCATACTTTCCAGGTCCATACCCAAACAGTTCGAACTACTAATTCTGAAAATTACTCTCTCCAGAAATAAGTCTCTCACTGTTGCCGCCTGCTACCGACCCCCCCTCAGCTCCCAGCTGTGCCCTGGACACCATTTGTGAATTGATTGCCCCCCCATCTAGCTTCAGAGTTTGTTCTGCTAGGTGACCTAAACTGGGATATGCTTAACACCCCGGCAGTCCTACAATCTAAGCTAGATGCCCTCAATCTCACTCAAATCATCAAGGAACCCACCAGGTACAACCCTAACTCTGTAAGCAAGGGCACCCTCATAGACGTCATCCTGACCAACTGGCCCTCCAAATACACCTCCGCTGTCTTCAACCAGGATCTCAGCGACCACTGCCTCATTGCCTGTATCCGCTACGGTGCCGCAGTCAAACGACCACCCCTCATCACTGTCAAACGCTCCCTAAAACACTTCTGTGAGCAGGCCTTTCTAATCGACCTGGCCTGGGTATCCTGGAAGGACATTGACCTCATCCCGTCAGTTGAGGATGCCTGGTCATTCTTTAAGAGTAACTTCCTCACCATTTTAGATAAGCATGCTCCGTTCAAAAAATGCAGAACTAAGAACAGATACAGCCCTTGGTTCACTCCAGACCTGACTGCCCTCGACCAGCACAAAAACATCCTGTGGCGGACTGCAATAGCATCGAACAGTCCCCGCGATATGCAACTGTTCAGGGAAGTCAGGAACCAATACACACAGTCAGTCAGGAAAGCTAAGGCCAGCTTCTTCAGGCAGAAGTTTGCATCCTGTAGCTCCAACTCCAAAAAGTTCTGGGACACTGTGAAGTCCATGGAGAACAAGAGCACCTCCTCCCAGCTGCCCACTGCACTGAGGCTAGGGAACACAGTCACCACCGACAAATCCATGATTATCGAAAACTTCAACAAGCATTTCTCAACGGCTGGCCATGCCTTCCGCCTGGCTACTCCTACCTCGGCCAACAGCTCTGGCCCCCCCGCAGCTCCTCGCCCAAGCCTCTCCAGGTTCTCCTTTACCCAAATCCAGATAGTAGATGTTCTGAAAGAGCTGCAAAACCTGGACCCGTATAAATCAGCTGGGCTTGACAATCTGGACCCTCTATTTCTGAAACTATCCGCCGCCATTGTCGCAACCCCTATTACCAGCCTGTTCAACCTCTCTTTCATATCGTCTGAGATCCCCAAGGACTGGAAAGCTGCCGCAGTCATCCCCCTCTTCAAAGGGGGAGACACCCTGGACCCAAACTGTTACAGACCTATATCCATCCTGCCCTGCCTATCTAAGGTCTTCGAAAGCCAAGTCAACAAACAGGTCACTGACCATCTCGAATCCCACCGTACCTTCTCCGCTATGCAATCTGGTTTCCGAGCCGGTCACGGGTGCACCTCAGCCACACTCAAGGTACTAAACGACATCATAACCGCCATCGATAAAAGACAGTACTGTGCAGCTGTCTTCATCGACCTTGCCAAGGCTTTCGACTCTGTCAATCACCATATTCTTATCGGCAGACTCAGTAGCCTCGGTTTTTCGGATGACTGCCTTGCCTGGTTCACCAATTACTTTGCAGACAGAGTTCAGTGTGTCAAATCGGAGGGCATGTTGTCCGGTCCTCTTGCAGTCTCTATGGGGGTGCCACAGGGTTCAATTCTCGGGCCGACTCTTTTCTCTGTATATATCAATGATGTTGCTCTTGCTGCGGGCGATTCCCTGATCCACCTCTACGCAGACGACACCATTGTATACACTTTCGGCCCGTACATTGGACACTGTGCTATCTAACCTCCAATCGAGCTTCAATGCCATACAACACTCCTTCCGTGGCCTCCAACTTCTCTTAAACGCTAGTAAAACCAAATGCATGCTTTTCAACCGATCGCTGCCTGCACCCGCATGCCCGACTAGCATCACCACACTGGATGGTTCCGACCTTGAATATGTGGACACCTATAAGTACCTAGGTGTCTGGCTAGACTGCAAACTCTCCTTCCAGACCCATATCAAACATCTCCAATCGAAAATCAAATCAAGAATCGGCTTTCTATTCCGCAACAAAGCCTCCTTCACTCACGCTGCCAAGCTTACCCTAGTAAAACTGACTATCCTACCGATCCTCGACTTCGGCGACGTCATCTACAAAATTGCTTCCAACACTCTACTCAGCAAACTGGATGCAGTTTATCACAGTGCCATCCGTTTTGTCACTAAAGCACCTTACACTACCCACCACTGCGACTTGTATGCTCTAGTCGGCTGGCCCTCGCTACATATTCATCGCCAGACCCACTGGCTTCAGGTCATCTACAAGGCCATGCTAGGCAAAGCTCCGCCTTATCTCAGCTCACTGGTCACGATGGCAACACCCATCCGTAGCACGCGCTCCAGCAGGTGTATCTCATTGATCATCCCTAAAGCCAACACCTCATTCGGCCGCCTTTCGTTCCAGTACTCTGCTGCCTGTGACTGGAACGAATTGCAAAAATCGCTGAAGTTGGAGACTTTTATCTCCCTCACCAACTTCAAACATCAGCTAGCTGAGCAGCTAACCGATCGCTGCAGCTGTACATAATCTATTGTTAAATAGCACACCCATTTTCACCTCCCTCATCCACAGTTTTTATTTATTTACTTTTCTGCTCTTTTGCACACCAATATCTCTACCTGTACATGACCATCTGATCATTTATCACTCCAGTGTTAATCTGCAAAATTGTAATTATTCGCCTACCTCCTCATGCCTTTTGCACACATTGTATATAGACTCCCCTTTTTTCTCTGTGTTATTGACTTGTTAATTGTTTACTCCATGTGTATGTAACGGATGTGAAACGGCTAGCTTAGTTAGCGGTGTGCGCTAAATAGCGTTTCAATCGGTTACGTCACTTGCTCTGAGACCTTGAAGTAGTGTTTCCCCTTGCTCTGCAAGGGCCGCGGCTTTTGTGGAGCGATGGGTAACGATGCTTCGAGGGTGACTGTTGTTGATGTGTGCAGAAGGTCCCTGGTTCGCGCCCGGGTATGGGCGAGGGGACGGACGTAAAGTTATTCTGTTACATGTAACTCTGTGTTGTCTGCTCACACTGCTATGCTTTATCTTGGCCAGGTCGGAGTTGCAAATGAGAACCTGTTCTCAACTAGCCTACCTGGTTAAATAAAGGTGAAAGAGAAAAAAAAGACACACACAGACACAGACACACAGGTACAGACACACAGACACAGACACACAGGTACAGACACACACACACACACAGATACAGACACACACACACACAGATACAGACACACACACAGAGAGAGACACACACACAGACACACAGACTAGGGCTGGGCGATACATTGTATGTTAAAGTGTACCAGTATTGGTCAACATACTGGTCTGGATCTTTCCAATACAGTCTATTAAGGTGTTTTGATACAGTGCTACAGAAATAACTGTCAGATTTGTCCTAGTTTGGTTGTTGAGTATAAATCCATCTGAATAGAGAAAGCCAGTAGCACCACCCAGAATTCACCTGTTGCCATCCTAGGGTCATTCACAACTTATAAAATAGGGCTATCTTCTGTATACCACCCCTACCTTGTCACAAAACAACTGATTGGCTATAAACGCATTAAGACCACTCGTAGAAGAGCCACGTGCCTCATTAGATCATCGTTTGCCCTCCAGTCATCATTTTACACACAGAAACTCTCTGCAAAACATTAAAGGTTTATGTTTATTTGTCTGTGACCACCGAGAATGTTGAATATGAACAGCCCCCCCCAATTTTTTTTTTTTTTGTTTTGTTGTGTAAAGTTATAAATAAGCGAAGCAGGGATAATAAAATAAAATAAACCCAAGATAACTGCATTGTATAATAGCTAGATTATTAGGCTAAATAATTACTTCCATATATGTTTAGTCATCCTATTTTTTTTCTAGTCAAATGGATATTTTATATATTGAATGGTGGAACGAGCGACTTTGTCGTTATTGATTCGTTATTGATTATTGATTATTGCTCCGTTTAGACAAACTGAAGAAATGCAGTGTTGACATGATCGATCGAAATAGCGCGATAAAGAACTTGTCACACGTGATACTAACACCTCATAATAGCATACGGAACATTTCTTCTCTTAGTGGGAAAACTGTATTGTGGAAAACAATTAAATACAAAATACTTTGAATAGCCATAAATCATTTACGAGCTACAGCCAGGTCTTTAGTCTATATTCTGGAATCATTTTCAGCGCAGGACAGATCCTGTAACGACACGTTGAAACGAGTGCATAGCGTGGTGTTTTGGGGGAACGGGTGTCAGTGACATCGGTAAAACATTCCATCACTGTCGGAAAACTGGGCATCAGGTCTGAAATATAACAAGTACATGACAATTTGCTCATTTATAGACGGGACGTGGACGTGTAAATACTTAGTGGAGATGGAGGAGACTGAAATGAAAGTATATGCTTAAAAGTACTTGACTCCCTCTTTCAAAATAAGAAGTGAAGATGAAATAGGTTCTACCAAAACATCAACACATGTGGACACAATCAATCAACCACAACCTCTAATCCTCCCTGGACATTAGTAGCGTGTGCGGCTGCGCGAAGGGGAAGTCCTCCAGTATCCCACAATCCTCTTTGTTACCGATTTGCGCTTCTGCTTTTCTGATTCACAACACCAAGTTTTTTTTTTCTTTTGGTCGACATTCCTACCATTACATTTGTACAATTTATAACCTTTCTTTTTGGTCTGCATTCGCCGTAATGTCGTCAGATAGTTAACGTCAGGTGATGTTTTGACCGGAGATCAGGGATTCGAGTCGTCCGGTAGGAAGAAAGACGTTAGCTAACCATGCTAGCTGGCTAACGTTACTCGGCCTGTCAGCTGACGAGCTATAGTTATCAACCCTATTGTTTTTTTGTTGTTGTTTCGTTTGATTATCATCATTAGTGCTAAGTGATGTAGCTACCTAGCTATCTTTATGGGTAACTAGTGAGTGACTGCGATTGGTGAGCGATGAAACACGGATGGTTAGCATTCGGGTTTAGCTCGTTAGCTTGGGCGGAAGTGGAAGCAGCACGTCGTTACCAAAGCCAGCTGTGAAGAATATAATATATGTGCAAGATCTGGTCGCTTAAAAAACCCCAACAAGAAACCATTTTATGTTTGATCTGAAAATGTGTTGTCGGGGGAATGGGTGGTGTGGCAGACCTCTGAACCGCATCGCCGAGGGCTCTGTGTAGTTACTGCATAGTGACATGGTTCGGTTGACGGGAAGTGAACTTCATATCTTGACAACTTCCTTCTCCAGAAGCGCATTAAGTCTGAATAGCCTGAGTTCTGCAGCGGCCGTAGCACCGGAAATGCAGCGCGTTTTACTGTTTTCACCGTGTTAACACAGTTGCTGCCAACTGAGATGCCTGTTAATGTTCAGACCCAAGCGATGCCTGTTAAAGTTCAGACCCAAGCGATGCCTGTTAATGTTCAGACCCAAGCGATGCCTGTTAATGTTCAGACCCAAGCGATGCCTGTTAATGTTCAGACCCAAGCGAGGCAGCCTTCGTCCAATAACTCTTATATGTGTAATGTAATGGAACAGAGAGTCGTGGTGAAGGCTTAGGCACTAAACTAGCCACTGGTAACATGTTTGTGGACTCACATTCCCACAGTAGGCTAATCTACATTATTCTCATACATGCGCTGTAGCAAAATGTTTCCAATTGATTTGTCTGGTATTGACTGACTTGACACCCCCCTCCTCTCTAGAAGATGGCCCCTACCAAGATGAAACTGCGTGTCCGGCGGCGGGAGAGCGGAGGAGGTGGTCAGGAACAGGAAGAACCCTCTAAGACCTCCTCTCAGTCGGTGTCGGCCGAGGCGTCTCCTGACTCTAAATGCCCAATCTGTCTGGACCGTTTCAACAACATGTCTTACCTGGACAGGTATTAGGATCCCAATTAGCTGCTGCCGAGGCTACTCTTCCTGGGGTCCAAACAGGAAACAATAAATACAATTCATAATATACATATCACTACGTTTACATTGTAATTTAGCCATTCCCACAACTAGTGTAGAGAGACACCCACATACCACATACAATGCAAAATGCATTTAATACCGTGTGTTTCCCTCTGTTCTGGACCTGGGAAGAGACCTCTGGTTGCATGTCTTGTCTTGTACAGATGAGTGTCTGAACTGTGAAGAGACCCCTGGTTGCATGTCTTGTGTTGTACAGATGAGTGTCTGAACTGGGAAGAGACCTCTGGTTGCATGTCTTGTGTTGTACAGATGAGTGTCTGAACTGTGAAGAGACCCCTGGTTGCATGTCTTGTGTTGTACAGATGAGTGTCTGAACTGTGAAGAGACCCCTGGTTGCATGTCTTGTCTTGTACAGATGAGTGTCTGAACTGTGAAGAGACCTCTGGTTGCATGTCTTGTCTTGTACAGATGAGTGTCTGAACTGTGAAGAGACCTCTGGTTGCATGTCTTGTCTTGTACAGATGAGTGTCTGAACTGTGAAGAGACCCCTGGTTGCATGTCTTGTCTTGTACAGATGAGTGTCTGAACTGTGAAGAGACCCCTGGTTGCATGTCTTGTCTTGTACAGATGAGTGTCTGAACTGTGAAGAGACCTCTGGTTGCATGTCTTGTCTTGTACAGATGAGTGTCTGAACTGTGAAGAGACCCCTGGTTGCATGTCTTGTCTTGTACAGATGAGTGTCTGAACTGTGAAGAGACCCCTGGTTGCATGTCTTGTCTTGTACAGATGAGTGTCTGAACTGTGAAGAGACCTCTGGTTGCATGTCTTGTGTTGTACAGATGAGTGTCTGAACTGTGAAGAGACCCCTGGTTGCATGTCTTGTTTTGTACAGATGAGTGTCTGAACTGTGAAGAGACCCCTGGTTGCATGTCTTGTGTTGTACAGATGAGTGTCTGAACTGTGAAGAGACCCCTGGTTGCATGTCTTGTGTTGTACAGATGAGTGTCTGAACGGTGTTACCAACTGCTTGAGCAGACAGTTCAGTACCTTCAACACGTCAATACTTCGCATAAAGACCAATTGTGATGCAGTCAATCTCTCCTGAACTTTGAACCAGGAGAGATTGACTGTCATTGACGGTTGTCCTCCCTGCACATCTAAGTGCTTCTGAGTTTAGGACCAACTGCAATTTGCGTAAGTCCTTCTGTGCCGCACCTGAATGTACCAGTGCTGTTCCTTCCCTCTCCTCGCCCCTCCCTCTCTTCCTTCCCTCTCCTCGCCCCTCCCTCTCTTCCTTCCCTCTCCTCGCCCCTCTCTTACTTCCCTCTCCTCTATCCTCCCTCTCTTACTTCCCTCTCCTCTATCCTCCCTCTCTTCCTTCCCTCTCCTCGGCCCTCTCTTCCTTCCCTCTCCTCGCCCCTCTCTTCCTTCCCTCTCCTCGCCTCTCCCTCCCTCTCTTCCTTCCCTCTCCTCGCCCTTCCCTCTCCTCGCCCCTCCCTCCCTCTCTTCCTTCCCTCTCCTCGCCCCTCTCTTACTTCCCTCTCCTCTATCCTCCCTCTCTTACTTCCCTCTCCTCTATCCTCCCTCTCTTCCTTCCCTCTCCTCGCCCCTCCCTCTCTTCCTTCCCTCTCCTCTCCCCTCTCTTCCTTCCCTCTCCTCGCCCCTCCCTCCCTCTCTTCCTTCCCTCTCCTCTCCCCTCTCTTACTTCCCTCTCCTCTATCCTCCCTCTCTTACTTCCCTCTCCTCTATCCTCCCTCTCTTACTTCCCTCTCCTCTATCCTCCCTCTCTTCCTTCCCTCTCCTCGCCCCTCCTTCCCTGTCTTCCTTCCCTCTCCCCTCCCTCTCTTCCTTCCCTCTCCTCGCCCCTCCCTCCCTCTCTTCCTTCCCTCTCCTCGCCCCTCCCTCCCTCTCTTCCTTCCCTCTCCTCGCCCCTCCCTCTCTTCCTTCCCTCTCCTCGCCCCTCCCTCCCTCTCTTCCTTCCCTCTCCTCGCCCCTCCCTCCCTCTCTTCCTTCGCTCTCCTCGCCCCTCCCTCCCTCTCTTCCTTCCCTCTCCTCACCCCTCCCTCTTCCTTCCCTCTCCTCGCCCCTCCCTCTCTTACTTCCCTCTCCTCGCCCCTCCCTCTCTTACTTACCTCTCCTCTATCCTCCCTCTCTTACTTACCTCTCCTCGCCCCTCCCTCCCTCTCTTCCTTCCCTCTCCTCGCCCCTCCCTCCCTCTCTTCCTTCCCTCTCCTCGCCCCTCCCTCCCTCTCTTCCTTCCCTCTCCTCGCCCCTCCCTCTCTTCCTTCCCTCTCCTCGCCCCTCCCTCCCTCTCTTCCTTCGCTCTCCTCGCCCCTCCCTCCCTCTCTTCCTTCCCTCTCCTCACCCCTCCCTCTTCCTTCCTTCTCCTCGCCCCTCCCTCTCTTACTTCCCTCTCCTCGCCCCTCCCTCTCTTACTTACCTCTCCTCTATCCTCCTCTCTTACTTACCTCTCCTCGCCCCTCCCTCCCTCTCTTCCTTCCCTCTCCTCGCCCCTCCCTCCCTCTCTTCCTTCCCTCTCCTCGCCCCTCCCTCTCTTCCTTCCCTCTCCTCGCCCCTCCCTCCCTCTCTTCCTTCCCTCTCCTCGCCCCTCCCTCCCTCTCTTCCTTCCCTCTCCTCGCCCCTCCCTCCCTCTCTTCCTTCCCTCTCCTCGCCCCTCCCTCCCTCTCTTCCTTCCCTCCCTCTCCTTGCCCCTCCCTCTCTTCCTTCCCTCTCCTCGCCCCTCCCTCCCTCTCTTCCTTCCCTCTCCTCTATCCTCCCTCTCTTCCTTCCCTCTCCTCGCCCGCCCCCCCTCCCTCTCTTCCTTCCCTCTCCTCGCCCCTCTCTTCCTTCCCTCTCCTCGCCCCTCTCTTCCTTCCCTCTCCTCGCCCCTCTCTTACTTCCCTCTCCTCTATCCTCCCTCTCTTCCGTCCCTCTCCTCGCCCCTCTCTTCCTTCCCTCTCCTCGCCCCTCTCTTCCTTCCCTCTCCTCTATCCTCCCTCTCTTCCTTCCCTCTCCTCGCCCCTCCCTCTCTTCCTTCCCTCTCCTCGCCCCTCCCTCTCTTCCTTCCCTCTCCTCTATCCTCCCTCTCTTCCGTCCCTCTCCTCGCCACTCGCTCTCTTTCGTCCCTCCTCGCCCCTCCCTCCATCTCTTCCTACCCTCTCTTCCCTACCTCTCCTCGTCTCTCCCTCTCCTCGTCCCTCCCTCCCTCTCCTCGTCCCTCCCTCCCTCTCCTCGTCCCTCCCTCCCTCTCTTCCTCCCTCTCTTCCGTCCCTCCCTCTCTTCCTTCCCTCTCCTCGCCCCTCCCTCCATCTCTTCCGTCCCTCTCCTCGCCCCTCCCTCCATCTCTTCCGTCCCTCTCCTCGCCCCTCCCTCCATCTCTTCCTACCCTCTCCTCGCCCCTCCCTCTCCTCTTCCCTACCTCTCCTCGTCCCTCCCTCTCCTCGTCCCTCCCTCCCTCTCTTCCTCCCTCTCTTCCGTCCCTCCCTCTCTTCCCTCTCCTCGCCCCTCCCTCTCTTCCGTCCCTCTCCTCGCCCCTCCCTCCCTCTCTTCCGTCCCTCGCCCCTCCCTCTCTTCCGTCCCTCTCCTCGCCCCTCCCTCTCCTCGCCCCTCCCTCTCTTCCTTCCCTCGCCCCGACCTGGGCTCGAACCAGGGACCCTCTGCACACATCAACAACAGCCACCCTCGAAGCATCGTTACCCATCGCTCCACAAAAGCAGCGGTCCTTGCAGAGCACAGGGGGAAACAACTTCTTCAAGGTCTCAGAGCGAGTGACGTCACTCGATTTGAAACGCTGTTAGCGCGCACCACCGCTGACTAGCTAGCCATTTCGCATCGGTTACATGAACACACAACTGAACAGTAGTCCTGGTGCGCCAAAACTAGGGCCTGGGTAAAGGAATGAGAGGCATATTGCTGCTCCCAAGGTGTTTTACCCAAATCTAAGTTCTGACTTCAGCAGCCGTCACCTGACGAAGACGTGTGTGAATTCAAAATGTGTCTATTTTTTTGTAGTAGTATATTATTTTAGCACCAGTGTTGTCAGGTTTAAGGTGTTTCACCTGTTTCTTCCTTACCTGAACAGGTGTCTCCATCGCTTCTGCTTCCAGTGCATACAGGAGTGGAGCAACAACAAGGTAGGAGTCTCCCAAACAGCACCCTATTCCCTATGTAGTGCACTACCTTTGATCAGACCCAATACGTCCCAAACAGCACCCTATTCCCTATGTAGTGCACTACATTTTTGTGCACAGAACAAGTACGAAGCTAGACTTTTGTGTGTTTTTATAATATCATTGCTGTTGGTTACTGAAATTAATGGACAAACCGATTTTCCCATCTAGGATTAATAAATAATTAGTTATTTCTGATCTCCAGGTGGAATGTCCTCTGTGTAAACAGCCGTTCTCCTCCATCCTTCACTCGATCAAGGCCCAGGACAACTTTAAAGAGTTTACTCTCAGGCCTCCTCCTGTTCCAGGGGAGAACGGGACAGCAATGATCGCAGCTGCCGAAGCAGCCGCCGCCGCTGCCCTGGTGACCGCCAGGGTCGGTGGTAGTCATGGAGAACGAAGGAGGACGAGGAGAAGAGGAGGGGGGCAGGGGAGAGGAGGGAGAGAGAGGAGACAGTCAGGACGACTGTGGAGAGGGAGGGGCCTCTCTTCTGCTCCTCCTCTCCCTCCTCTTCATCCCCCTCTTCTACCCAGGCCCGAGGATGGAGGAATGAGAGGTAACCTTGTCTTTAAATCCTTATGCCTGGTTTGTTGTTACCTTTTCAAGACCACTTTGGAAAGATGGATTTTCATTGAAAGTGCCCTTTGTTTTTTGTTTTTTGACCCAAATAAATTAAATTCAGTGCCTGAGGTTGGTCTAGACTAGAGGGTATTGGTCTAGACTAGAGGGTATTGGTCTAGACTAGGGGTATTGGTCTAGACTAGGGGTATTGGTCTAGACTAGAGGGTATTGGTCTAGACTAGAGGGTATTGGTCTAGACTAGGGGGTATTGGTCTAGACTAGGGGGTATTGGTCTAGACTAGGGGGTATTGGTCTAGACTAGAGGGTATTGGTCTAGACTAGAGGGTATTGTCATCTGTAGGAGCTATATACCACCCCAGTGTGGGTACCTCAGCCTGTAGGAGCTATATACCACCCCAGTGTGGGTATTGTCATCTGTAGGAGCTATATACCACCCCAGTGTGGGTACCTCAGCCTGTAGGAGCTATATACCACCCCAGTGTGGGTACCTCAGGAGTTATACACCACCCCAGTGTGGGTACCTCAGCCTGTAGGAGCTATATACCACCCCAGTGTGGGTACCTCAGGAGTTATACACCACCCCAGTGTGGGTACCTCAGCCTGTAGGAGCTATATACCACCCCAGTGTGGGTACCTCAGGAGTTATACACCACCCCAGTGTGGGTACCTCAGCCTGTAGGAGTTATACACCACCCCAGTGTGGGTACCTCAGCCTGTTGGAGTTATACACCACCCCAGTGTGGGTACCTCAGGAGCTATACACCACCCCAGTGTGGGTACCTCAGGAGTTATACACCACCCCAGTGTGGGTACCTCAGGAGTTATACACCACCCCAGTGTGGGTACCTCAGCCTGTAGGAGTTATACACCACCCCAGTGTGGGTGCCTCAGGAGTTATACACCACCCCAGTGTGGGTACCTCAGGAGTTACACACCACCCCAGTGTGGGTGCCTCAGCCTGTAGGAGTTATACACCACCCCAGTGTGGGTGCCTCAGCCTGTAGGAGTTATACACCACCCCAGTGTGGGTGCCTCAGCCTGTAGGAGTTATACACCACCCCAGTGTGGGTACCTCAGCCTGTAGGAGTTATACACCACCCCAGTGTGGGTACCTCAGCCTGTAGGAGTTATATACCACCCCAGTGTGGGTACCTCAGCCTGTAGGAGTTATACACCACCCCAGTGTGGGTACCTCAGCCTGTAGGAGTTACACACCACCCCAGTGTGGGTACCTCAGCCTGTAGGAGTTACACACCACCCCAGTGTGGGTACCTCAGCCTGTAGGAGTTATACACCACCCCAGTGTGGGTACCTCAGCCTGTAGGAGTTACACACCACCCCAGTGTGGGTACCTCAGGAGCTATATACCACCCCAGTGTGGGTACCTCAGGAGTTATACACCACCCCAGTGTGGGTACCTCAGGAGTTACACACCACCCCAGTGTGGGTACCTCAGCCTGTAGGAGTTACATACCACCCCAGTGTGGGTACCTCAGGAGCTATATACCACCCCAGTGTGGGTACCTCAGGAGTTACACACCACCCCAGTGTGGGTACCTCAGCCTGTAGGAGTTACACACCACCCCAGTGTGGGTACCTCAGGAGCTATATACCACCCCAGTGTGGGTACCTCAGGAGTTACACACCACCCCAGTGTGGGTACCTCAGCCTGTAGGAGTTATATACCACCCCAGTGTGGGTACCTCAGCCTGTAGGAGTTATACACCACCCCAGTGTGGGTACCTCAGGAGTTGTACACCACCCCAGTATGGGTACCTCAGGAGTTATACACCACCCCAGTATGGGTACCTCAGGAGTTATACACCACCCCAGTGTGGGTACCTCAGGAGTTATACACCACCCCAGTGTGGGTGCCTCAGCCTGTAGGAGTTATACACCACCCCAGTGTGGGTACCTCAGGAGTTATACACCACCCCAGTGTGGGTACCTCAGGAGTTATACACCACCCCAGTGTGGGTGCCTCAGGAGTTATACACCACCCCAGTGTGGGTACCTCAGGAGTTATACACCACCCCAGTGTGGGTACCTCAGCCTGTAGGAGTTACACACCACCCCAGTGTGGGTGCCTCAGCCTGTAGGAGTTACACACCACCCCAGTGTGGGTGCCTCAGCCTGTAGGAGCTATACACCACCCCAGTGTGGGTACCTCAGGAGTTATACACCACCCCAGTGTGGGTACCTCAGGAGTTATACACCACCCCAGTGTGGGTACCTCAGCCTGTAGGAGTTATACACCACCCCAGTGTGGGTGCCTCAGGAGTTATACACCACCCCAGTGTGGGTACCTCAGCCTGTAGGAGTTATACACCACCCCAGTGTGGGTGCCTCAGGAGTTATACACCACCCCAGTGTGGGTACCTCAGCCTGTAGGAGTTATACACCACCCCAGTGTGGGTGCCTCAGGAGTTATACACCACCCCAGTGTGGGTACCTCAGGAGTTACACACCACCCCAGTGTGGGTGCCTCAGCCTGTAGGAGTTATACACCACCCCAGTGTGGGTGCCTCAGGAGTTATACACCACCCCAGTGTGGGTACCTCAGCCTGTAGGAGTTATACACCACCCCAGTGTGGGTACCTCAGGAGTTATACACCACCCCAGTGTGGGTACCTCAGCCTGTAGGAGTTATACACCACCCCAGTGTGGGTACCTCAGCCTGTAGGAGCTATATACCACCCCAGTGTGGGTACCTCAGGAGTTACACACCACCCCAGTGTGGGTGCCTCAGCCTGTAGGAGTTATACACCACCCCAGTGTGGGTGCCTCAGCCTGTAGGAGTTATACACCACCCCAGTGTGGGTGCCTCAGCCTGTAGGACATACAGTACCTGATATTCAGGCCGAGGTATGTATAGTTTTTTGTGTGCTCTAGGACAACAGTGTCTAGGTGGAATTTGTATTTGTGGTCCTGGCGACTGGACCTTTTTGGAACACCATTATTTTTGTCTTGCTGAGATTATCTGTCAGGGTCCAGGTCTGACAGAATCTGTGCATAAGATCTAGGTGCTGCTGTAGGCCCTCCTTGGTTGGTGACAGATCTAGGTGCTGCTGTAGACCCTCCTTGGTTGGGGACAGAGGCACCAGATCATCAGCAAACAGTCTGCAGACTGTTCTGGTGCCCTCACCAATTCATTGATATGTATGTTGAAGAGGGTGGGGCTTAAGCTGCATCCCTGTCTCACCCCACGGCCCTGTGGAAAGAAATGTTTGTATTTTTTGGCCAATTTTAACCACACACTTGTTTGTGTACATGGATTTTATTATGTCGTATGTTTTACCCCCAACACCACTTTCCATCAGTTTGTATAGCAGACCCTCAGGCCAAATTGAGTCAAAATATATATTTTTTCTCTCTCACTGTCCCCCCCCCCCCCCCTTTCCTCTCAGGAGAGATGGATGGAGAGGACCCGGGGGTCATCTTTGATGGGCTGACTGGCGTGTCCGCCCCCCCACCTCACGATCGAGGGGTGCAGCGTCTCATGGTACGTCTGGCTGCTAGGCGACGGTCCCAGAGAGAGGGGCGGTCCGTAAGAATGCTCCGACCACGGGAGATGCTTTCCTTCCGCCGGGCGCTCTACCGCAGTGGCGTACGTGTCAGGAACGCCCGCGGCGGCTGCGAGAGGCCCCGTGACATCACTGCTGCGTTCTACCAGCGGAACCCGGTTGCTCTCCATAGACTCCTCCCCTGGTTACAGGTTTGTGTGTGTGGTTACAGATGCTGTTTCCACTTACTGGGCATTCAGAAAGTGTTCAGACCCCTTGACTTTTTACACATTTTGTCACGTTTCAGCCTAAAATTGACTAAATTGTTTTGTCCCTTGATCATTCTACACACAATATCCCATAATGACATCACAATAGGTGACCTACAGGAGATATAGGACTAGCAGGGTGACCTACAGGAGATATAGGACTAGCAGGGTGACCTACAGTAGATATAGGACTAGCAGGGTGACCTACAGTAGATATAGGACTAGCAGGGTAACCTACAGGATATATAGGACTAGCAGGGTGACCTACAGGATATATAGGACTAGCAGGGTGACCTACAGTAGATATAGGACTAGCCGGGTGACCTACAGGATATATAGGACTAGCAGGGTGACCTACAGGAGATATAGGACTAGCAGGGTGACTTACATGTTGATATAGGACTAGCAGGGTGACTTACAGGTTGATATAGGACTAGCAGGGTGACTTACAGGTTGATATAGGACTAGCAGGGTGACTTACAGGTTGATATAGGACTAGCAGGGTGACCTTCAGGAGATATAGGACTAGCAGGGTGACCAACAGGTTGATATAGGACTAGCAGGGTGACCTACAGGATATATAGGACTAGCAGGGTGACCTACAGTAGATATAGGACTAGCCGGGTGACCTACAGGATATATAGGACTAGCAGGGTGACCTACAGGAGATATAGGACTAGCAGGGTGACTTACATGTTGATATAGGACTAGCAGGGTGACTTACAGGTTGATATAGGACTAGCAGGGTGACTTACAGGTTGATATAGGACTAGCAGGGTGACCTTCAGGAGATATAGGACTAGCAGGGTGACCAACAGGTTGATATAGGACTAGCAGGGTGACCAACAGGAGATATAGGACTAGCAGGGTGACCTACAGGAGATATAGGACTAGCAGGGTGACCTACAGGAGATATAGGACTAGCAGGGTGACCTACAGGAGATATAGGACTAGCAGGGTGACCTACAGGAGATATAGGACTAGCAGGGTGACCTACAGGAGATATAGGACTAGCAGGGTGACCTACAGGTTGATATAGGACTAGCAGGGTGACTTACAGGTTGATATAGGACTAGCAGGGTGACTTACAGGTTGATATAGGACTAGCAGGGTGACTTACAGGTTGATATAGGACTAGCAGGGTGACTTACAGGTTGATATAGGACTAGCAGGGTGACTTACAGGTTGATATAGGACTAGCAGGGTGACTTACAGGTTGATATAGGACTAGCAGGGTGACCTACAGGAGATATAGGACTAGCAGGGTGACCTACAGGTTGATATAGGACTAGCAGGGTGACCTACAGGAGATATAGGACTAGCAGGGTGACCTACAGGAGATATAGGACTAGCAGGGTGACCTACAGGAGATATAGGACTAGCAGGGTGACCTACAGGAGATATAGGACTAGCAGGGTGACCGACAGGAGATATAGGACTAGCAGGGTGACCGACAGGAGATATAGGACTAGCAGGGTGACCGACAGGAGATATAGGACTAGCAGGGTGACCGACAGGAGATATAGGACTAGCAGGGTGACCGACAGGAGATATAGGACTAGCAGGGTGACCGACAGGAGATATAGGACTAGCAGGGTGACCTACAGGAGATATAGGACTAGCAGGGTGACCTACAGGAGATATAGGACTAGCAGGGTGACCTACAGGAGATATAGGACTTGCAGGGTGACCTACAGGAGATATAGGACTAGCAGGGTGACCTACAGGAGATATAGGACTAGCAGGGTGACCGACAGGAGATATAGGACTAGCAGGGTGACCGACAGGAGATATAGGACTTGCAGGGTGACCGACAGGAGATATACCCATAGAGCTCTGGTCTAAAGTAGCACACTACCCATAGAGCTCTGGTCTAAAGTAGCACACTACCCATAGAGTTCTGGTCTACAGTAGAACTCTACCACAGGGCTCTGGTCTAAAGTAGCACACTACCCACAGGGCTTTGGTCTAAAGTAGTGCACTACCCATAGCGCTCTGGTCTAAAGTAGTACACTACCCATAGAGCTCTGGTCTAAAGTAGTACACTACCCATAGAGCTCTGGTCTAAAGTAGTGCACTACCCATAGGGCTCTGGTCTAAAGTAGTGCACTACCCATAGGGCTCTGGTCTAAAGTAGTGCACTACCCATAGAGCTCTGGTCTAAAGTAGTGCACTACCCACAGGGGGACACTCAAGGACATTCAGAGACTTGTCCCAAAGCTACTCCTGTGTTGTTTTGGTTGTGTGCTTAGGGTCATTGTCCTGTTGGAAGGTGAACCTTCACCCCAGTCTGAGGAGCAGGTTTTAATCAAGGATCTCTCTGTACTTTGCTCTCGATCTTTCCCTCGATCCTGACTAGTCTCCCAGTCCCTGCCACTGAAAAACATTCCCACTGCATGATGCTGCCACCACCCTGCTTCACCATAGGGGTGGTGCCATGTTTCGTCCAGACGTGACGCTTGGCATTCAAGCCAAAGAGTTCAATCTTGGTTTCATCAGACCAGAGATTCTTGTTTCTCATGGTCTGAGTCCTTCAGGTGAATTTAGTTTCTCATGGTCTGAGAGTCTTTAGGTGCCTTTTGGCAAAGTCCAAGCTGGCTGTCATGTGCCTTTTACTGATCGGGCCACTCTACCCTAAAGGCCTGATTGGTGGAGTGCTGCATAGATGGTTGTCCTTCTGGAAGGTTCTCCCATCTCCACAGAGGAACTCTGGAGCTCTATCAAAGTGACCATCACCTCCCTGACCAAGTCCCTTCTCCCCTGATTGCTCAGTTTGGCCCGGCGGCCAGCTCTAGGAAGAGTCTTAGTGGTTCCAAACCTCTTCCATTGGAGAATGATGGAGGCCACTGTGTTCTCGGGGACCTTCAATGCTGCAGAATGATGGAGGCCACTGTGTTCTTGGGGACCTTCAATGCTGCAGAATGATGGAGGCCACTGTGTTCTTGGGGACCTTCAATACTGCAGAATGATGGAGGCCACTGTATTCTTGGGGACCTTCAATACTGCAGAATGATGGAGGCCACTGTGTTCTTGGGGACCTTCAATGCTGCAGACATGTTTTGGTCCCCTTCCCCAGATCTGTGCCTCGACACAATCCTGTCTCAGCGCTCTACATACAATTCCTTCAACCTCATGGCTTGGTTTTTGCACTGCCATGCACTGTTAACTGTGGGACCTCATGTAGACAGGTGTGCCTTTCCATGTCATTTCCAATCAATTGAATTTATCACAGATGGACTCCAAACCTCTGTAGTACGATGGAGGGGAGGTGTACTGCCATCTTATCGGCTCTTGACCAATTATTATTTTGTGTTTTTAGAGGTTTTTTTTTTGCGTTGTACCTAACTTGTTTTGCAGATAATGTTGCTGCTACCGTCTTTTATGACCGAAAAAGGCTTCTGGCCATCAGAACTGGGATTACTCACCTTGAACTGGACAAAGAGGTCATCTTCAATGAGGGATATACTACTACAGACACCCGACTCTATCAGTCCCTACCAGTCCAGTCTCTACCATCAGAACTGGGATTACTCACCTTGAACTGGACAAAGAGGTCATCTTCAATGAGGGATATACTACTACAGACACCCGACTCTATCAGTCCCTACCAGTCCCTATCAATCTCTACCAGTCCCTACCAGTCCAGTCTCTACCATCAGAACTGGGATTACTCACCTTGAACTGGACAAAGAGGTCATCTTCAATGAGGGATATACTACTACAGACACCCGACTCTATCAGTCCCTACCAGTCCCTATCAATCTCTACCAGTCCCTACCAGTCCAGTCTCTACCATCAGAACTGGGATTACTCACCTTGAACTGGACAAAGAGGTCATCTTCAATGAGGGATATACTACTACAGACACCCGACTCTATCAGTCCCTACCAGTCCCTATCAATCTCTACCAGTCCCTACCAGTCCAGTCTCTACCATCAGAACTGGGATTACTCACCTTGAACTGGACAAAGAGGTCATCTTCAATGAGGGATATACTACTACAGACACCCGACCAGGCCCAGATTCACTGGAAAGGAAACAGATTTAGCAGAAAAGGGTCAGGGTGCCTTGCGAGGATCAGGGTGCGAGGATCAGGGTGCCTTGCGAGGATCAGGGTGCCTTGCGAGGATCAGGGTGCCTTGCGAGGATCAGGGTGCCTTGCGAGGATCAGGGTGCCTTGCGAGGATCAGGGTGCCTTGCGAGGATCAGGGTGCCTTGCGAGGATCAGGGTGCTTTGCGAGGATCAGGGTGCTTTGCGAGGATCAGGGTGCTTTGCGAGGATCAGGGTGCGAGGATCAGGGTGCGAGGATCAGGGTGCCTTGCGAGGATCAGGCGATGAAGTGGCTAATCTGCCCTTGTCTTCCATCCTGCTAGTTAATGTTCATATGCTGAAAAATAAAATGGGACGAGCTGAAAAGATGTATATCCTACCAACAGCTGGTACACGATATCTAAGGAAGTCAAGGTTTTGCTCGCCTGTGGTAGAGTATCTCATGATAAGCTGAATACCACACTACCAAGAGAGTTTTCATCTGTATTATTCCTAGCTGGACTGGGAGATGAAACCCCTCCATGGAGATGGACTAGGAGATGAAACCCCTCCATAGAGATGGACTAGGAGATGAAACCCCTCCATAGAGATGGACTAGGAGATGAAACCCCTCCGTAGAGATGGACTAGGAGATGAAACCCCTCCGTAGAGATGGACTAGGAGATGAAACCCCTCCATAGAGATGGACTAGGAGATGAAACCCCTCCATAGAGATGGACTAGGAGATGAAACCCCTCCATGGAGATGGACTAGGAGATGAAACCCCTCCATAGTGATGAAACCCCTCCATGGAGATGGACTAGGAGATGAAACCCCTCCATAGAGATGGACTAGGAGATGAAACCCCTCCATAGAGATGGACTAGGAGATGAAACCCCTCCATGGAGATGGACTAGGAGATGAAACCCCTCCATGGAGATGGACTAGGAGATGAAACCCCTCCATAGTGATGAAACCCCTCCATGGAGATGGACTAGGAGATGAAACCCCTCCATAGAGATGGACTAGGAGATGAAACCCCTCCATAGAGATGGACTAGGAGATGAAACCCCTCCATGGAGATGGACTAGGAGATGAAACCCCTCCATGGAGCTGGACTGGGAGATGAAACCCCTCCATGGAGATGGACTAGGAGATGAAACCCCTCCATAGAGATGGACTAGAAGATGAAACCCCTCCATGGAGATGGACTGGGAGATGAAACCCCTCCATGGAGATGGACTGGGAGATGAAACCCCTCCATGGAGATGGACTGGGAGATTAAACCCCTCCATAGAGATGGACCGGGAGATTAAACCCTCCATAGAGATGGACTGGGAGATTAAACCCTCCATAGAGATGGACTGGGAGATGAAACCCCTCCATAGAGATGGACTGGGAGATGAAACCCCTCCATAGAGATGGACTGGGAGATGAAACCCCTCCATGGAAATGGACTGGAAGATGAAGCCCCTCCATAGTGATGAAACCCCTCCATAGAGATGGAATGAGAGATGACACCCCTCCATAGAGATGGACTAGGAGATGAAACCCCTCCATAGATATGGACTGGGAGATGAAACTCATCCATGGAGATGGAATGAGAGATGAAACCCCTCCATGGAGATGGACTGGGAGATGAAACCCCTCCATGGAGATGGACTGGGAGATGAAACCCCTCCATGGAGATGGACTGGGAGATGAAACCCCTCCATGGAGATGGACTGGGAGATGAAACCCCTCCATGGAGATGGACTGGGAGATGAAACCCCTCCATGGAGATGGACTGGGAGATGAAACCCCTCCATAGAGATGAAACCCCTCCATGGAGATGGACTAGGAGATGAAACCCCTCCATGGAGATGAGATGAAACCCCTCCATAGAGATGGACTGGGAGATGAAACCCCTCCATGGAGATGGACTGGGAGATGAAACCCCTCCATGGAGATGGACTGAGAGATGAAACCCCTCCATAGAGATGGACTGAGAGATGAAACCCCTCCATAGAGATGGAATGAGAAATGAAACCCCTCCATGGAGATGAAACCCCTCCATAGAGATGGAATGAGAAATGAAACCCCTCCATGGAGATGAAACCCCTCCATGGAGATGGAATGAGAGATGAAACCCCTCCATGGAGATGGACTGGGAGATGAAACCCCTCCATGGAGATGGACTGGAAGATGAAGCCCCTCCATAGTGTTGAAACCCCTCCATAGAGATGGAATGAGAGATGACACCCCTCCATGGAGATGGACTAGGAGATGAAACCCCTCCATGGAGATGAAACCCCTCCATAGAGGTGAAACCCCTCCATAGAGATGGACTAGGAGATGAAACCCCTCCATAGAGATGAAACCCCTCCATGGAGATGAAACCCCTCCATAGAGGTGAAACCCCTCCATAGAGATGGACTAGGAGATGAAACCCCTCCATAGAGATGAACCCCTCCATGGAGATGAGATGACACCCCTCCATAGAGATGGAATGAGGAATGAAACCCATCCATGGAGATGGACTGGAAGATGAAACCCCTCCATAGTGATGGACTGGGAGATGAAACCCATCCATGGAGATGGACTGGGAGATGAAACCCCTCCATAGAGATGGACTGGGAGATGAAACCCATCCATGGAGATGGACTGGAAGATGAAGCCCCTCCATAGTGATGAAACCCCTCCATAGAGATGTAATGAGAGATGACACCCCTCCATAGAGATGGACTAGGAGATGAAACCCCTCCATAGATATGGACTGGGAGATGAAACTCCTCCATAGAGATGAAACCCCTCCATGGAGATGGACTAGGAGATGAAACCCCTCCATGGAGATGAGATGAAACCCCTCCATAGAGATGAACTGGGAGATGACACCCCTCCATGTAGATGGACTGAGAAATGAAACCCCTCCATGGAGATGAAACCCCTCAATAGAGATGGAATGAGAGATGAAACCCCTCCATGGAGATGGACTGGGAGATGAAACCCCTCCATGGAGATGGACTGGGAGATGAAACCCCTCCATGGAGATGGACTGGAAGATGAAGCCCCTCCATAGTGTTGAAACCCCTCCATAGAGATGGAATGAGAGATGACACCCCTCCATAGAGATGGAATGAGAAATGAAACCCATCCATGGAGATGGACTGGAAGATGAAGCCCCTCCATAGTGATGAAATCCCTCCATAGAGATGGAATGAGAGATGACACCCCTCCATAGAGATGGACTAGGAGATGAAACCCCTCCATAGATATGGACTGGGAGATGAAACCCATCCATGGAGATGGAATGAGAGATGAAACCCCTCCATGGAGATGGACTGGGAGATGAAACCCCTCCATAGAGATGGACTGGGAGATGAAACCCCTTCATGGAGATGACACCCCTCCATGGAGATGGACTGGGAGATGAAACCCCTCCATAGAGATGGACTAAGAGATGAAACCCCTCCATAGATATGGACTGGGAGATGAAACCCATCCATGGAGATGGAATGAGAGATGAAACCCCTCCATGGAGTTGGACTGGGAGATGAAACCCCTCCATAGAGATGGACTAGGAGATGAAACCCCTCCATAGAGATGGACTGGGAGATGAAACCCCTCCATAGATATGGACTAGGAGATGAAACCCCTCCATGGAGATGGACTAGGAGATGAAACCCCTCCATGGAGATGAAACCCCTCCATGGAGATGAAACCCCTCCATGGAGATGAAACCCCTCCATAGAGATGAAACCCCTCCATAGAGATGGACTAGGAGATTAAACCCCTCTATAGAGATGAAACCCCTCCATGGAGATGAGATTAAACCCCTCCATGGAGATGGACTGGGAGATGAAACCCCTCCATAGAGATGAGATGAAACCCCTCCATGGAGATGGACTGGGAGATGAAACCCCTCCATAGAGATGGACTGGGAGATGACACCCCTCCATGTAGATGGACTGGGAGATGAAACCCCTCCATGGAGATGAGATGAAACCCCTCCATAGAGATGGACTAGGAGATGAAACCCCTCTATAGAGATGAAACCCCTCCATGGAGATGAGATGAAACCCCTCCATGGAGATGGACTGGGAGATGAAACCCCTCCATAGAGATGGACTGAGAGATGAAACCCCTCCATGGAGATGGACTGGGAGATGAAACCCCTCCATGGAGATGAAACCCCTCCATGGAGATGAAACCCCTCCATGGAGATGGACTAGGAGATGAAACCCCTCCATAGAGATGGACTGAGAGATGAAACCCCTCCATGGAGATGAAACCCCTCCATGGAGATGGACTGGGAGATGAAACCCCTCCATGGAGATGGACTGGGAGATGAAACCCCTCCATAGAGATGGACTGGGAGATGAAACCCCTCCATAGAGATGGACTGAGAGATGAAACCCCTCCATGGAGATGGACTGGGAGATGAAACCCCTCCATGGAGATGGACTGGGAGATGAAACCCCTCCATGGAGATGGACTGGGAGATGTAACCCCTCCATGGAGATGGACTGGGAGATGAAACCCCTCCATGGAGATGGACTGGGAGATGAAACCCCTCCATGGAGATGGACTGGGAGATGAAACCCCTCCATAGAGATGAAACCCCTCCATGGAGATGGACTAGGAGATGAAACCCCTCCATGGAGATGAGATGAAACCCCTCCATAGAGATGGACTGGGAGATGACACCCCTCCATGTAGATGGACTGGGAGATGAAACCCCTCAATGGAGATGAGATGAAACCCCTCCATGGCGATGGACTGAGAGATGAAACCCCTCCATGGAGATGGACTGAGAGATGAAACCCCTCCATAGAGATGGACTGAGAGATGAAACCCCTCCATAGAGATGGAATGAGAAATGAAACCCCTCCATGGAGATGAAACCCCTCCATAGAGATGGAATGAGAAATGAAACCCCTCCATGGAGATGAAACCCCTCCATGGAGATGGAATGAGAGATGAAACCCCTCCATGGAGATGGACTGGGAGATGAAACCCCTCCATGGAGATGGACTAGGAGATGAAACCCCTCCATGGAGATGAAACCCCTCCATAGAGATGAAACCCCTCCATAGAGATGGACTAGGAGATGAAACCCCTCCATGGAGATGAGATGAAACCCCTCCATGGAGATGGACTGGGAGATGAAACCCCTCCATAGAGATGAGATGAAACCCCTCCATGGAGATGGACTGGGAGATGAAACCCCTCCATAGAGATGGACTGGGAGATGACACCCCTCCATATAGATGGACTGGGAGATGAAACCCCTCCATGGAGATGGACTGAGAGATGAAACCCCTCCATGGAGATGGACTGGGAGATGAAACCCCTCCATGGAGATGAAACCCCTCCATGGAGATGAAACCCCTCCATGGAGATGATACCCCTCCATGGAGATGGACTAGGAGATGAAACCCCTCCATAGAGATGGACTGAGAGATGAAACCCCTCCATGGAGATGAAACCCCTCCATGGAGATGGACTGGGAGATGAAACCCCTCCATGGAGATGGACTGGGAGATGAAACCCCTCCATGGAGATGGACTGGGAGATGAAACCCCTCCATGGAGATGGACTGGGAGATGAAACCCCTCCATAGAGATGGACTGGGAGATGAAACCCCTCCATGGAGATGGACTGGGAGATGAAACCCCTCCATGGAGATGGACTGGGAGATGAAACCCCTCCATGGAGATGGACTGGGAGATGAAACCCCTCCATGGAGATGGACTGGGAGATGAAACCCCTCCATGGAGATGGACTGGGAGATGAAACCCCTCCATGGAGATGGACTGGGAGATGAAACCCTCCATGGAGATGGACTGGGAGATGAAACCCCTCCATGGAGATGGACTGGGAGATGAAACCCCTCCATGGAGATGGACTGGGAGATGAAACCCATCCATGGAGATGGACTGGGAGATGAAACCCTCCATGGAGATGGACTGGGAGATGAAACCCCTCCATAGAGATGAGATGAAACCCCTCCATGGAGATGGACTGGGAGATGAAACCCCTCCATAGAGATGGACTGGGAGATGAAACCCCTCCATGGAGATGAAACCCCTCCATGGAGATGAAACCCCTCCATGAAGATGAAACCTCTCCATGGAGATGGACTAGGAGATGAAACCCCTCCATAGAGATGGACTGAGAGATGAAACCCCTCCATGGAGATGAAACCCCTCCATGGAGATGGACTGGGAGATGAAACCCCTCCATGGAGATGGACTGGGAGATGAAACCCCTCCATGGAGATGGACTGGGAGATGAAACCCCTCCATGGAGATGGACTGGGAGATGAAACCCCTCCATGGAGATGGACTGGGAGATGAAACCCCTCCATGGAGATGGACTGGGAGATGAAACCCTCCATGGAGATGGACTGGGAGATGAAACCCCTCCATGGAGATGGACTGGGAGATGAAACCCCTCCATGGAGATGGACTGGGAGATGAAACCCTCCATGGAGATGGAATGGGAGATGAAACCCTCCATGGAGATGGACTGGGAGATGAAACCCCTCCATGGAGATGGACTGGGAGATGACACCCCTCCATGTAGATGAAATGAGAGATGAAACCCCTCCATAGAGATGGAATGAGAAATGAAACCCCTCCATGGAGATGAAACCCCTCCATAGAGATGGAATGAGAGATGACACCCCTCCATGTAGATGGACTGGGAGATGAAACCCCTCCATGGAGATGAAACCCCTCCATGGAGATGAAACCCTCCATGGAGATGAAACCCCTCCATGAAGATGAAACCTCTCCATGGAGATGGACTAGGAGATGAAACCCCTCCATAGAGATGGACTGAGAGATGAAACCCCTCCATGGAGATGAAACCCCTCCATGGAGATGGACTGGGAGATGAAACCCCTCCATGGAGATGGACTGGGAGATGAAACCCCTCCATGGAGATGGACTGGGAGATGAAACCCCTCCATAGAGATGGACTGGGAGATGAAACCCCTCCATAGAGATGGACTGGGAGATGAAACCCCTCCATGGAGATGGACTGGGAGATGAAACCCCTCCATGGAGATGGACTGGGAGATGAAACCCCTCCATGGAGATGGACTGGGAGATGAAACCCCTCCATGGAGATGGACTGGGAGATGAAGCCCCTCCATAGAGATGGACTAGGAGATGAAACCCCTCCATAGAGATGAAACCCCTCCATGGAGATGGACTAGGAGATGAAACCCCTCCATGGAGATGAGATGAAACCCCTCCATAGAGATGGACTAGGAGATGAAACCCCTCCATGGTGATGGACTGAGAGATGAAACCCCTCCATAGAGATGGACTGAGAGATGAAACCCCTCCATAGAGATGGACTAGGAGATGAAACCCCTCCATGGAGATGGACTGAGAGATGAAACCCCTCCATAGAGATGGACTGAGAGATGAAACCCCTCCATAGAGATGGACTGGGAGATGAAACCCCTCCATAGAGATGGACTGGGAGATGAAACCCCTCCATGGAGATGGACTAGGAGATGAAACCCCTCCATGGAGATGGACTGGGAGATGAAACCCCTCCATGGAGATGGACTAGGAGATGAAACCCCTCCATGGAGATGGACTGGGAGATGAAACCCCTCCATAGAGATGGACTGGGAGATGAAACCCCTCCATGGAGATGGAATGAGAGATGAAACCCCTCCATGGAGATGGACTAGGAGATGAAACCCCTCCATGGAGATGGACTAGGAGATGAAACCCCTCCATGGAGATGAGATGAAACCCCTCCATAGAGATGGACTAGGAGATGAAACCCCTCCATGGCGATGGACTGAGAGATGAAACCCCTCCATAGAGATGGACTAGGAGATGAAACCCCTCCATGGAGATGGACTGAGAGATGAAACCCCTCCATAGAGATGGACTGAGAGATGAAACCCCTCCATAGAGATGGACTGGGAGATGAAACCCCTCCATAGAGATGGACTGGGAGATGAAACCCCTCCATGGAGATGGACTAGGAGATGAAACCCCTCCATGGAGATGGACTGGGAGATGAAACCCCTCCATGGAGATGGACTAAGAGATGAAACCACTCCATGGAGATGGACTGGGAGATGAAACCCCTCCATAGAGATGGACTGGGAGATGAAACCCCTCCATGGAGATGGAATGAGAGATGAAACCCCTCCATGGAGATGGACTGGGAGATTAAACCCCTCCATGGAGATGGACTGGGAGATGAAACCCCTCCATGTAGATGGACTGGGAGATGAAACCCCTCCATGTAGATGGACTGGGAGATGAAACCCTCCATAGAGATGAAACCCCTCCATGGAGATGGACTAGGAGATGAAACCCCTCCATGGAGATGAGATGAAACCCCTCCATAGAGATGGACTGGGAGATGACACCCTCCATGTAGATGGACTGGGAGATGAAACCCCTCCATGGAGATGGACTGAGAGATGAAACCCCTCCATGGAGATGGACTGGGAGATGAAACCCTCCATGGAGATGGACTGGGAGATGAAACCCCTCCATGGAGATGGACTGGGAGATGACACCCCTCCATGTAGATGAAATGAGAGATGAAACCCCTCCATAGAGATGGAATGAGAAATGAAACCCCTCCATGGAGGTGAAACCCCTCCATAGAGATGGAATGACAGATGAAACCCCTCCATGGAGATGGACTGGGAGATTAAACCCCTCCATGGAGATGGACTGGGAGATGAAACCCCTCCATGGAGATGGACTGGGAGATGAAACCCCTCCATGTAGATGGACTGGGAGATGAAACCCCTCCATAGAGATGGACTGGGAGATGAAACCCTCCATGGAGATGGACTGGGAGATGAAACCCCTCCATAGAGATGGACTGGGAGATGAAACCCCTCCATGGAGATGGACTGAGAGATGAAACCCTCCATGGAGATGGACTGGAAGATGAAGCCCCTCCATAGTGATGAAACCCCTCCATAGAGATGGAATGAGAGATGACACCCCTCCATAGAGATGGAATGAGAAATGAAACCCATCCATGGAGATGGACTGGAAGATGAAGCCCCTCCATAGTGATGAAACCCCTCCATAGAGATGTAATGAGAGATGACGCCCCTCCATAGAGATGGACTAGGAGATGAAACCCCTCCATAGATATGGACTGGGAGATGAAATTCATCCATGGAGATGGAATGAGAGATGAAACCCCTCCATGGAGATGGACTGGGAGATGAAACCCCTCCATGGAGATGGACTGGGAGATGAAACCCCTCCATAGAGATGGACTAGGAGATGAAACCCCTCCATAGAGATGAAACCCCTCCATGGAGATGGACTAGGAGATGAAACCCCTCCATGGAGATGAGATGAAACCCCTCCATAGAGATGGACTAGGAGATGAAACCCCTCCATGGCGATGGACTGAGAGATGAAACCCCTCCATAGAGATGGACTGAGAGATGAAACCCCTCCATAGAGATGGACTAGGAGATGAAACCCCTCCATGGAGATGGACTGAGAGATGAAACCCCTCCATAGAGATGGACTGAGAGATGAAACCCTCCATAGAGATGGACTAGGAGATGAAACCCCTCCATAGAGATGGACTGGGAGATGAAACCCCTCCATGGAGATGGACTAGGAGATGAAACCCCTCCATGGAGATGGACTGGGAGATGAAACCCCTCCATGGAGATGGACTAGGAGATGAAACCCCTCCATGGAGATGGACTGGGAGATGAAACCCCTCCATAGAGATGGACTGGGAGATGAAACCCCTCCATGTAGATGGACTGGGAGATGAAACCCCTCCATGTAAATGGACTGGGAGATGAAACCCCTCCATGTAGATGGACTGGGAGATGAAACCCCTCCATGGAGATGGACTGGGAGATGAAACCCTCCATGGAGATGAAACCCCTCCATGGAGATGGACTGGGAGATGAAACCCTCCATGGAGATGAAACCCCTCCATAGAGATGGAATGAGAAATGAAACCCTCCATGGAGATGAAACCCCTCCATAGAGATGGAATGAGAAATGAAACCCCTCCATGGAGATGAAACCCCTCCATAGAGATGGAATGAGAGATGACACCCCTCCATGTAGATGGACTGGGAGATGAAACCCCTCCATGGAGATGAAACCCCTCCATGGAGATGGACTGGGAGATGAAACCCCTCCATGGAGATGGAATGGGAGATGAAACCCCTCCATGGAGATGGACTGGGAGATGAAACCCTCCATGGAGATGGACTGGGAGATGACACCCCTCCATGTAGATGAAATGAGAGATGAAACCCCTCCATAGAGATGGAATGAGAAATGAAACCCCTCCATGGAGATGAAACCCCTCCATAGAGATGGAATGAGAGATGACACCCCTCCATGTAGATGGACTGGGAGATGAAACCCCTCCATGGAGATGAAACCCCTCCATGGAGATGAAACCCCTCCATGGAGATGAAACCCCTCCATGAAGATGAAACCTCTCCATGGAGATGGACTAGGAGATGAAACCCCTCCATAGAGATGGACTGAGAGATGAAACCCCTCCATGGAGATGAAACCCCTCCATGGAGATGGACTGGGAGATGAAACCCCTCCATGGAGATGGACTGGGAGATGAAACCCCTCCATGGAGATGGACTGGGAGATGAAACCCCTCCATAGAGATGGACTGGGAGATGAAACCCTCCATAGAGATGGACTGGGAGATGAAACCCCTCCATGGAGATGGACTGGGAGATGAAACCCCTCCATGGAGATGGACTGGGAGATGAAACCCCTCCATGGAGATGGACTGGGAGATGAAACCCCTCCATGGAGATGGACTGGGAGATGAAACCCCTCCATGGAGATGGACTGGGAGATGAAGCCCCTCCATAGAGATGGACTAGGAGATGAAACCCCTCCATAGAGATGAAACCCCTCCATGGAGATGGACTAGGAGATGAAACCCCTCCATGGAGATGAGATGAAACCCCTCCATAGAGATGGACTAGGAGATGAAACCCCTCCATGGTGATGGACTGAGAGATGAAACCCCTCCATAGAGATGGACTGAGAGATGAAACCCCTCCATAGAGATGGACTAGGAGATGAAACCCCTCCATGGAGATGGACTGAGAGATGAAACCCCTCCATAGAGATGGACTGAGAGATGAAACCCCTCCATGGAGATGGACTGGGAGATGAAACCCCTCCATGGAGATGGACTAGGAGATGAAACCCCTCCATGGAGATGAAACCCCTCCATAGAGATGAAACCCCTCCATAGAGATGGACTAGGAGATGAAACCCCTCCATAGAGATGAAACCCCTCCATGGAGATGAGATGAAACCCCTCCATGGAGATGGACTGGGAGATGAAACCCCTCCATAGAGATGAGATGAAACCCCTCCATGGAGATGGACTGGGAGATGAAACCCCTCCATAGAGATGGACTGGGAGATGACACCCCTCCATATAGATGGACTGGGAGATGAAACCCCTCCATGGAGATGGACTGAGAGATGAAACCCCTCCATGGAGATGGACTGGGAGATGAAACCCCTCCATGGAGATGAAACCCCTCCATGGAGATGAAACCCCTCCATGGAGATGGACTAGGAGATGAAACCCCTCCATAGAGATGGACTGAGAGATGAAACCCCTCCATGGAGATGAAACCCCTCCATGGAGATGGACTGGGAGATGAAACCCCTCCATGGAGATGGACTGGGAGATGAAACCCCTCCATGGAGATGGACTGGGAGATGAAACCCCTCCATGGAGATGGACTGGGAGATGAAACCCCTCCATAGAGATGGACTGGGAGATGAAACCCCTCCATGGAGATGGACTGGGAGATGAAACCCCTCCATGGAGATGGACTGGGAGATGAAACCCCTCCATGGAGATGGACTGGGAGATGAAACCCCTCCATGGAGATGGACTGGGAGATGAAACCCCTCCATGGAGATGGACTGGGAGATGAAACCCCTCCATGGAGATGGACTGGGAGATGAAACCCCTCCATGGAGATGGACTGGGAGATGAAACCCCTCCATGGAGATGGACTGGGAGATGAAACCCATCCATGGAGATGGACTGGGAGATGAAACCCCTCCATGGAGATGGACTGGGAGATGAAACCCCTCCATAGAGATGAGATGAAACCCCTCCATGGAGATGGACTGGGAGATGAAACCCCTCCATAGAGATGGACTGGGAGATGAAACCCCTCCATGGAGATGAAACCCCTCCATGGAGATGAAACCCCTCCATGGAGATGAAACCCCTCCATGAAGATGAAACCTCTCCATGGAGATGGACTAGGAGATGAAACCCCTCCATAGAGATGGACTGAGAGATGAAACCCCTCCATGGAGATGAAACCCCTCCATGGAGATGGACTGGGAGATGAAACCCCTCCATGGAGATGGACTGGGAGATGAAACCCCTCCATGGAGATGGACTGGGAGATGAAACCCCTCCATAGAGATGGACTGGGAGATGAAACCCCTCCATAGAGATGGACTGGGAGATGAAACCCCTCCATGGAGATGGACTGGGAGATGAAACCCCTCCATGGAGATGGACTGGGAGATGAAACCCCTCCATGGAGATGGACTGGGAGATGAAACCCCTCCATGGAGATGGACTGGGAGATGAAACCCCTCCATGGAGATGGACTGGGAGATGAAACCCCTCCATGGAGATGGACTGGGAGATGAAACCCCTCCATGGAGATGGACTGGGAGATGAAACCCCTCCATGGAGATGGACTGGGAGATGAAACCCCTCCATGGAGATGGAATGGGAGATGAAACCCCTCCATGGAGATGGACTGGGAGATGAAACCCCTCCATGGAGATGGACTGGGAGATGACACCCCTCCATGTAGATGAAATGAGAGATGAAACCCCTCCATAGAGATGGAATGAGAAATGAAACCCCTCCATGGAGATGAAACCCCTCCATAGAGATGGAATGAGAGATGACACCCCTCCATGTAGATGGACTGGGAGATGAAACCCCTCCATGGAGATGAAACCCCTCCATGGAGATGAAACCCCTCCATGGAGATGAAACCCCTCCATGAAGATGAAACCTCTCCATGGAGATGGACTAGGAGATGAAACCCCTCCATAGAGATGGACTGAGAGATGAAACCCCTCCATGGAGATGAAACCCCTCCATGGAGATGGACTGGGAGATGAAACCCCTCCATGGAGATGGACTGGGAGATGAAACCCCTCCATGGAGATGGACTGGGAGATGAAACCCCTCCATAGAGATGGACTGGGAGATGAAACCCCTCCATAGAGATGGACTGGGAGATGAAACCCCTCCATGGAGATGGACTGGGAGATGAAACCCCTCCATGGAGATGGACTGGGAGATGAAACCCCTCCATGGAGATGGACTGGGAGATGAAACCCCTCCATGGAGATGGACTGGGAGATGAAGCCCCTCCATAGAGATGGACTAGGAGATGAAACCCCTCCATAGAGATGAAACCCCTCCATGGAGATGGACTAGGAGATGAAACCCCTCCATGGAGATGAGATGAAACCCCTCCATAGAGATGGACTAGGAGATGAAACCCCTCCATGGTGATGGACTGAGAGATGAAACCCCTCCATAGAGATGGACTGAGAGATGAAACCCCTCCATAGAGATGGACTAGGAGATGAAACCCCTCCATGGAGATGGACTGAGAGATGAAACCCCTCCATAGAGATGGACTGAGAGATGAAACCCCTCCATAGAGATGGACTGGGAGATGAAACCCCTCCATAGAGATGGACTGGGAGATGAAACCCCTCCATGGAGATGGACTAGGAGATGAAACCCCTCCATGGAGATGGACTGGGAGATGAAACCCCTCCATGGAGATGGACTAGGAGATGAAACCCCTCCATGGAGATGGACTGGGAGATGAAACCCCTCCATAGAGATGGACTGGGAGATGAAACCCCTCCATGGAGATGGAATGAGAGATGAAACCCCTCCATGGAGATGGACTAGGAGATGAAACCCCTCCATGGAGATGGACTAGGAGATGAAACCCCTCCATGGAGATGAGATGAAACCCCTCCATAGAGATGGACTAGGAGATGAAACCCCTCCATGGCGATGGACTGAGAGATGAAACCCCTCCATAGAGATGGACTGAGAGATGAAACCCCTCCATAGAGATGGACTAGGAGATGAAACCCCTCCATGGAGATGGACTGAGAGATGAAACCCCTCCATAGAGATGGACTGAGAGATGAAACCCCTCCATAGAGATGGACTGGGAGATGAAACCCCTCCATAGAGATGGACTGGGAGATGAAACCCCTCCATGGAGATGGACTAGGAGATGAAACCCCTCCATGGAGATGGACTGGGAGATGAAACCCCTCCATGGAGATGGACTAAGAGATGAAACCACTCCATGGAGATGGACTGGGAGATGAAACCCCTCCATAGAGATGGACTGGGAGATGAAACCCCTCCATGGAGATGGAATGAGAGATGAAACCCCTCCATGGAGATGGACTGGGAGATTAAACCCTCCATGGAGATGGACTGGGAGATGAAACCCCTCCATGTAGATGGACTGGGAGATGAAACCCCTCCATGTAGATGGACTGGGAGATGAAACCCCTCCATAGAGATGAAACCCCTCCATGGAGATGGACTAGGAGATGAAACCCCTCCATGGAGATGAGATGAAACCCCTCCATAGAGATGGACTGGGAGATGACACCCCTCCATGTAGATGGACTGGGAGATGAAACCCCTCCATGGAGATGGACTGAGAGATGAAACCCCTCCATGGAGATGGACTGGGAGATGAAACCCCTCCATGGAGATGGACTGGGAGATGAAACCCCTCCATGGAGATGGACTGGGAGATGACACCCCTCCATGTAGATGAAATGAGAGATGAAACCCCTCCATAGAGATGGAATGAGAAATGAAACCCCTCCATGGAGGTGAAACCCCTCCATAGAGATGGAATGACAGATGAAACCCCTCCATGGAGATGGACTGGGAGATTAAACCCCTCCATGGAGATGGACTGGGAGATGAAACCCCTCCATGGAGATGGACTGGGAGATGAAACCCCTCCATGTAGATGGACTGGGAGATGAAACCCCTCCATAGAGATGGACTGGGAGATGAAACCCCTCCATGGAGATGGACTGGGAGATGAAACCCCTCCATAGAGATGGACTGGGAGATGAAACCCCTCCATGGAGATGGACTGAGAGATGAAACCCCTCCATGGAGATGGACTGGAAGATGAAGCCCCTCCATAGTGATGAAACCCCTCCATAGAGATGGAATGAGAGATGACACCCCTCCATAGAGATGGAATGAGAAATGAAACCCATCCATGGAGATGGACTGGAAGATGAAGCCCCTCCATAGTGATGAAACCCCTCCATAGAGATGTAATGAGAGATGACGCCCCTCCATAGAGATGGACTAGGAGATGAAACCCCTCCATAGATATGGACTGGGAGATGAAATTCATCCATGGAGATGGAATGAGAGATGAAACCCCTCCATGGAGATGGACTGGGAGATGAAACCCCTCCATGGAGATGGACTGGGAGATGAAACCCCTCCATAGAGATGGACTAGGAGATGAAACCCCTCCATAGAGATGAAACCCCTCCATGGAGATGGACTAGGAGATGAAACCCCTCCATGGAGATGAGATGAAACCCCTCCATAGAGATGGACTAGGAGATGAAACCCCTCCATGGCGATGGACTGAGAGATGAAACCCCTCCATAGAGATGGACTGAGAGATGAAACCCCTCCATAGAGATGGACTAGGAGATGAAACCCCTCCATGGAGATGGACTGAGAGATGAAACCCCTCCATAGAGATGGACTGAGAGATGAAACCCCTCCATAGAGATGGACTAGGAGATGAAACCCCTCCATAGAGATGGACTGGGAGATGAAACCCCTCCATGGAGATGGACTAGGAGATGAAACCCCTCCATGGAGATGGACTGGGAGATGAAACCCCTCCATGGAGATGGACTAGGAGATGAAACCCCTCCATGGAGATGGACTGGGAGATGAAACCCCTCCATAGAGATGGACTGGGAGATGAAACCCCTCCATGTAGATGGACTGGGAGATGAAACCCCTCCATGTAAATGGACTGGGAGATGAAACCCCTCCATGTAGATGGACTGGGAGATGAAACCCCTCCATGGAGATGGACTGGGAGATGAAACCCCTCCATGGAGATGAAACCCCTCCATGGAGATGGACTGGGAGATGAAACCCCTCCATGGAGATGAAACCCCTCCATAGAGATGGAATGAGAAATGAAACCCCTCCATGGAGATGAAACCCCTCCATAGAGATGGAATGAGAAATGAAACCCCTCCATGGAGATGAAACCCCTCCATAGAGATGGAATGAGAGATGACACCCCTCCATGTAGATGGACTGGGAGATGAAACCCCTCCATGGAGATGAAACCCCTCCATGGAGATGGACTGGGAGATGAAACCCCTCCATGGAGATGGAATGGGAGATGAAACCCCTCCATGGAGATGGACTGGGAGATGAAACCCCTCCATGGAGATGGACTGGGAGATGACACCCCTCCATGTAGATGAAATGAGAGATGAAACCCCTCCATAGAGATGGAATGAGAAATGAAACCCCTCCATGGAGATGAAACCCCTCCATAGAGATGGAATGAGAGATGACACCCCTCCATGTAGATGGACTGGGAGATGAAACCCCTCCATGGAGATGAAACCCCTCCATGGAGATGAAACCCCTCCATGGAGATGAAACCCCTCCATGAAGATGAAACCTCTCCATGGAGATGGACTAGGAGATGAAACCCCTCCATAGAGATGGACTGAGAGATGAAACCCCTCCATGGAGATGAAACCCCTCCATGGAGATGGACTGGGAGATGAAACCCCTCCATGGAGATGGACTGGGAGATGAAACCCCTCCATGGAGATGGACTGGGAGATGAAACCCCTCCATAGAGATGGACTGGGAGATGAAACCCCTCCATAGAGATGGACTGGGAGATGAAACCCCTCCATGGAGATGGACTGGGAGATGAAACCCCTCCATGGAGATGGACTGGGAGATGAAACCCCTCCATGGAGATGGACTGGGAGATGAAACCCCTCCATGGAGATGGACTGGGAGATGAAACCCCTCCATGGAGATGGACTGGGAGATGAAGCCCCTCCATAGAGATGGACTAGGAGATGAAACCCCTCCATAGAGATGAAACCCCTCCATGGAGATGGACTAGGAGATGAAACCCCTCCATGGAGATGAGATGAAACCCCTCCATAGAGATGGACTAGGAGATGAAACCCCTCCATGGTGATGGACTGAGAGATGAAACCCCTCCATAGAGATGGACTGAGAGATGAAACCCCTCCATAGAGATGGACTAGGAGATGAAACCCCTCCATGGAGATGGACTGAGAGATGAAACCCCTCCATAGAGATGGACTGAGAGATGAAACCCCTCCATGGAGATGGACTGGGAGATGAAACCCCTCCATGGAGATGGACTAGGAGATGAAACCCCTCCATGGAGATGAAACCCCTCCATAGAGATGAAACCCCTCCATAGAGATGGACTAGGAGATGAAACCCCTCCATAGAGATGAAACCCCTCCATGGAGATGAGATGAAACCCCTCCATGGAGATGGACTGGGAGATGAAACCCCTCCATAGAGATGAGATGAAACCCCTCCATGGAGATGGACTGGGAGATGAAACCCCTCCATAGAGATGGACTGGGAGATGACACCCCTCCATATAGATGGACTGGGAGATGAAACCCCTCCATGGAGATGGACTGAGAGATGAAACCCCTCCATGGAGATGGACTGGGAGATGAAACCCCTCCATGGAGATGAAACCCCTCCATGGAGATGAAACCCCTCCATGGAGATGGACTAGGAGATGAAACCCCTCCATAGAGATGGACTGAGAGATGAAACCCTCCCTCCATGGAGATGAAACCCCTCCATGGAGATGGACTGGGAGATGAAACCCCTCCATGGAGATGGACTGGGAGATGAAACCCCTCCATGGAGATGGACTGGGAGATGAAACCCCTCCATGGAGATGGACTGGGAGATGAAACCCCTCCATAGAGATGGACTGGGAGATGAAACCCCTCCATGGAGATGGACTGGGAGATGAAACCCCTCCATGGAGATGGACTGGGAGATGAAACCCCTCCATGGAGATGGACTGGGAGATGAAACCCCTCCATGGAGATGGACTGGGAGATGAAACCCCTCCATGGAGATGGACTGGGAGATGAAACCCCTCCATGGAGATGGACTGGGAGATGAAACCCCTCCATGGAGATGGACTGGGAGATGAAACCCCTCCATGGAGATGGACTGGGAGATGAAACCCATCCATGGAGATGGACTGGGAGATGAAACCCCTCCATGGAGATGGACTGGGAGATGAAACCCCTCCATAGAGATGAGATGAAACCCCTCCATGGAGATGGACTGGGAGATGAAACCCCTCCATAGAGATGGACTGGGAGATGAAACCCCTCCATGGAGATGAAACCCCTCCATGGAGATGAAACCCTCCATGGAGATGAAACCCCTCCATGAAGATGAAACCTCTCCATGGAGATGGACTAGGAGATGAAACCCCTCCATAGAGATGGACTGAGAGATGAAACCCCTCCATGGAGATGAAACCCCTCCATGGAGATGGACTGGGAGATGAAACCCCTCCATGGAGATGGACTGGGAGATGAAACCCCTCCATGGAGATGGACTGGGAGATGAAACCCCTCCATAGAGATGGACTGGGAGATGAAACCCCTCCATAGAGATGGACTGGGAGATGAAACCCCTCCATGGAGATGGACTGGGAGATGAAACCCCTCCATGGAGATGGACTGGGAGATGAAACCCCTCCATGGAGATGGACTGGGAGATGAAACCCCTCCATGGAGATGGACTGGGAGATGAAACCCCTCCATGGAGATGGACTGGGAGATGAAACCCCTCCATGGAGATGGACTGGGAGATGAAACCCCTCCATGGAGATGGACTGGGAGATGAAACCCCTCCATGGAGATGGACTGGGAGATGAAACCCCTCCATGGAGATGGAATGGGAGATGAAACCCCTCCATGGAGATGGACTGGGAGATGAAACCCCTCCATGGAGATGGACTGGGAGATGACACCCCTCCATGTAGATGAAATGAGAGATGAAACCCCTCCATAGAGATGGAATGAGAAATGAAACCCCTCCATGGAGATGAAACCCCTCCATAGAGATGGAATGAGAGATGACACCCCTCCATGTAGATGGACTGGGAGATGAAACCCCTCCATGGAGATGAAACCCCTCCATGGAGATGAAACCCCTCCATGGAGATGAAACCCCTCCATGAAGATGAAACCTCTCCATGGAGATGGACTAGGAGATGAAACCCCTCCATAGAGATGGACTGAGAGATGAAACCCCTCCATGGAGATGAAACCCCTCCATGGAGATGGACTGGGAGATGAAACCCCTCCATGGAGATGGACTGGGAGATGAAACCCCTCCATGGAGATGGACTGGGAGATGAAACCCCTCCATAGAGATGGACTGGGAGATGAAACCCCTCCATAGAGATGGACTGGGAGATGAAACCCCTCCATGGAGATGGACTGGGAGATGAAACCCCTCCATGGAGATGGACTGGGAGATGAAACCCCTCCATGGAGATGGACTGGGAGATGAAACCCCTCCATGGAGATGGACTGGGAGATGAAGCCCCTCCATAGAGATGGACTAGGAGATGAAACCCCTCCATAGAGATGAAACCCCTCCATGGAGATGGACTAGGAGATGAAACCCCTCCATGGAGATGAGATGAAACCCCTCCATAGAGATGGACTAGGAGATGAAACCCCTCCATGGTGATGGACTGAGAGATGAAACCCCTCCATAGAGATGGACTGAGAGATGAAACCCCTCCATAGAGATGGACTAGGAGATGAAACCCCTCCATGGAGATGGACTGAGAGATGAAACCCCTCCATAGAGATGGACTGAGAGATGAAACCCCTCCATAGAGATGGACTGGGAGATGAAACCCCTCCATAGAGATGGACTGGGAGATGAAACCCCTCCATGGAGATGGACTAGGAGATGAAACCCCTCCATGGAGATGGACTGGGAGATGAAACCCCTCCATGGAGATGGACTAGGAGATGAAACCCCTCCATGGAGATGGACTGGGAGATGAAACCCCTCCATAGAGATGGACTGGGAGATGAAACCCCTCCATGGAGATGGAATGAGAGATGAAACCCCTCCATGGAGATGGACTAGGAGATGAAACCCCTCCATGGAGATGGACTAGGAGATGAAACCCCTCCATGGAGATGAGATGAAACCCCTCCATAGAGATGGACTAGGAGATGAAACCCCTCCATGGCGATGGACTGAGAGATGAAACCCCTCCATAGAGATGGACTGAGAGATGAAACCCCTCCATAGAGATGGACTAGGAGATGAAACCCCTCCATGGAGATGGACTGAGAGATGAAACCCCTCCATAGAGATGGACTGAGAGATGAAACCCCTCCATAGAGATGGACTGGGAGATGAAACCCCTCCATAGAGATGGACTGGGAGATGAAACCCCTCCATGGAGATGGACTAGGAGATGAAACCCCTCCATGGAGATGGACTGGGAGATGAAACCCCTCCATGGAGATGGACTAAGAGATGAAACCACTCCATGGAGATGGACTGGGAGATGAAACCCCTCCATAGAGATGGACTGGGAGATGAAACCCCTCCATGGAGATGGAATGAGAGATGAAACCCCTCCATGGAGATGGACTGGGAGATTAAACCCCTCCATGGAGATGGACTGGGAGATGAAACCCCTCCATGTAGATGGACTGGGAGATGAAACCCCTCCATGTAGATGGACTGGGAGATGAAACCCCTCCATAGAGATGAAACCCCTCCATGGAGATGGACTAGGAGATGAAACCCCTCCATGGAGATGAGATGAAACCCCTCCATAGAGATGGACTGGGAGATGACACCCCTCCATGTAGATGGACTGGGAGATGAAACCCCTCCATGGAGATGGACTGAGAGATGAAACCCCTCCATGGAGATGGACTGGGAGATGAAACCCCTCCATGGAGATGGACTGGGAGATGAAACCCCTCCATGGAGATGGACTGGGAGATGACACCCCTCCATGTAGATGAAATGAGAGATGAAACCCCTCCATAGAGATGGAATGAGAAATGAAACCCCTCCATGGAGATGAAACCCCTCCATAGAGATGGAATGACAGATGAAACCCCTCCATGGAGATGGACTGGGAGATTAAACCCCTCCATGGAGATGGACTGGGAGATGAAACCCCTCCATGGAGATGGACTGGGAGATGAAACCCCTCCATGTAGATGGACTGGGAGATGAAACCCCTCCATAGAGATGGACTGGGAGATGAAACCCCTCCATGGAGATGGACTGGGAGATGAAACCCCTCCATAGAGATGGACTGGGAGATGAAACCCCTCCATGGAGATGGACTGAGAGATGAAACCCCTCCATGGAGATGGACTGGAAGATGAAGCCCCTCCATAGTGATGAAACCCCTCCATAGAGATGGAATGAGAGATGACACCCCTCCATAGAGATGGAATGAGAAATGAAACCCATCCATGGAGATGGACTGGAAGATGAAGCCCCTCCATAGTGATGAAACCCCTCCATAGAGATGTAATGAGAGATGACGCCCCTCCATAGAGATGGACTAGGAGATGAAACCCCTCCATAGATATGGACTGGGAGATGAAATTCATCCATGGAGATGGAATGAGAGATGAAACCCCTCCATGGAGATGGACTGGGAGATGAAACCCCTCCATGGAGATGGACTGGGAGATGAAACCCCTCCATAGAGATGGACTAGGAGATGAAACCCCTCCATAGAGATGAAACCCTCCATGGAGATGGACTAGGAGATGAAACCCCTCCATGGAGATGAGATGAAACCCCTCCATAGAGATGGACTAGGAGATGAAACCCCTCCATGGCGATGGACTGAGAGATGAAACCCCTCCATAGAGATGGACTGAGAGATGAAACCCCTCCATAGAGATGGACTAGGAGATGAAACCCCTCCATGGAGATGGACTGAGAGATGAAACCCCTCCATAGAGATGGACTGAGAGATGAAACCCCTCCATAGAGATGGACTAGGAGATGAAACCCCTCCATAGAGATGGACTGGGAGATGAAACCCCTCCATGGAGATGGACTAGGAGATGAAACCCCTCCATGGAGATGGACTGGGAGATGAAACCCCTCCATGGAGATGGACTAGGAGATGAAACCCCTCCATGGAGATGGACTGGGAGATGAAACCCCTCCATAGAGATGGACTGGGAGATGAAACCCCTCCATGTAGATGGACTGGGAGATGAAACCCCTCCATGTAAATGGACTGGGAGATGAAACCCCTCCATGTAGATGGACTGGGAGATGAAACCCCTCCATGGAGATGGACTGGGAGATGAAACCCCTCCATGGAGATGGACTGGGAGATGAAACCCCTCAATGTAGATGGACTGGGAGATGAAACCCCTCAATGGAGATGGACTGGGAGATTAAACTCCTCCATGGAGATGGACTGGGAGATGAAACCCCTCCATGTAGATGGACTGGGAGATGAAACCCCTCCATGTAGATGGACTGGGAGATGAAACCCCTCCATAGAGATGGACTGGGAGATGAAACCCCTCCATGGAGATGGACTGGGAGATGAAACCCCTCAATGGAGATGGACTGGGAGATTAAACTCCTCCATGTTATTATTCAGTAATACAGTATCAACAGTAGTCCGAGACTATATCATGTTATTATTCAGTAATACAGTATCAACAGTAGTCCTAGACTATATCATGTTATTATTCAGTATATAGCCTCCACATTGACTCTGTACCGTAATACCCTGTATATAGCCTCCACATTGACTCTGTACCGTAATACCCTGTATATAGCCTCCACATTGACTCTGTACTGTAACACCCTGTATATAGCCTCCACATTGACTGAGAGATGAAACCCCTCCATAGAGATGGACTGAGAGATGAAACCCCTCCATAGAGATGGACTGGGAGATGAAACCCTCCATGTAGATGAAATGAGAGATGAAACCCCTCCATAGAGATGGACTGGGAGATGAAACCCCTCCATGGAGATGGACTGGGAGATGAAACCCCTCCATGGAGATGGACTGGGAGATTAAACCCCTCCATAGAGATGGACTGGGAGATTAAACCCTCCATAGAGATGGACTGGGAGATGAAACCCCTCCATAGAGATGGACTGGGAGATGAAACCCCTCCATAGAGATGGACTGGGAGATGAAACCCCTCCATAGAGATGGACTGGGAGATGAAACCCCTCAATGGAGATGGACTGGGAGATTAAACTCCTCCATGGAGATGGACTGGGAGATGAAACCCCTCCATGTAGATGGACTGGGAGATGAAACCCCTCCATGTAGATGGACTGGGAGATGAAACCCCTCCATAGAGATGGACTGGGAGATGAAACCCCTCCATGGAGATGGACTGGGAGATGAAACCCCTCCATGGAGATGGACTGGGAGATGAAACCCCTCAATGGAGATGGACTGGGAGATTAAACTCCTCCATGTTATTATTCAGTAATACAGTATCAACAGTAGTCCGAGACTATATCATGTTATTATTCAGTAATACAGTATCAACAGTAGTCCTAGACTATATCATGTTATTATTCAGTATATAGCCTCCACATTGACTCTGTACCGTAACACCCTGTATATAGCCTCCACATTGACTCTGTACCGTAACACCCTGTATATAGCCTCCACATTGACTCTGTACCGTAACACCCTGTATATAGCCTCCACATTGACTCTGTACCGGTACCTCCTGTATATAGCTTCCACATTGACTCTGTATTGGTACCTCCTGTATATAGCCTCCACATTGACTCTGTACCGGTACCCCCTGTATATAGCCTCCACATTGACTCTGTACCGTAATACCCTGTATATAGCCTCCACATTGACTCTGTACCGTAACACCCTGTATATAGCCTCCACATTGACTCTGTACCGTAACACCCTGTATATAGCCTCCACATTGACTCTGTACCGTAACACCCTGTATATAGCCTCCACATTGACTCTGTACCGGTACCTCCTGTATATAGCTTCCACATTGACTCTGTATTGGTACCTCCTGTATATAGCCTCCACATTGACTCTGTCCACATTGACTCTGTACCCCCTGTATATAGCCTCCACATTGACTCTGTACCGTAATACCCTGTATATAGCCTCCACATTGACTCTGTACCGTAATACCCTGTATATAGCCTCCACATTGACTCTGTACCGTAATACCCTGTATATAGCCTCCACATTGACTCTGTACCGGTACCCCCTGTATATAGCCTCCACATTGACTCTGTACCGTAATACCCTGTATATAGCCTCCACATTGACTCTGTACCGGTACCCCCTGTATATAGCCTCCACATTGACTCTGTACCGTAATACCCTGTATATAGCCTCCACATTGACTCTGTACCGTAATACCCTGTATATAGCCTCCACATTGACTCTGTACTGTAACACCCTGTATATAGCCTCCACATTGACTCTGTACCGTAATACCCTGTATATAGCCTCCACATTGACTCTGTACCGTAATACCCTGTATATAGCCTCCACATTGACTCTGTACCGTAACACCCTGTATATAGCCTCCACATTGACTCTGTACCGTAACACCCTGTATATAGCCTCCACATTGACTCTGTACCATAACACCCTGTATATAGCCTCCACATTGACTCTGTACCAGTACCCCCTGTATATAGCCTCCACATTGACTCTGTACCGTAATACCCTGTATATAGCCTCCACATTGACTTTGTACCGTAATACCCTGTATATAGTCTCCACATTGACTCTGTACCGTAACACCCTGTATATAGCCTCCACATTGACTCTGTACCGTAATACCCTGTATATAGTCTCCACATTGACTCTGTACCGTAACACCCTGTATATAGCCTCCACATTGACTCTGTACCGTAACACCCTGTATATAACCTCCACATTGACTCTGTTCCAGTACCCCCTGTATATAGCCTCCACATTGACTCTGTATTGGTACCTCCTGTATATAGCCTCCACATTAACTCTGTATTGGTACCTCCTGTATATAGCCTCCACATTGACTCTGTACCGTAATACCCTGTATATAGCCTCCACATTGACTCTGTATTGGTACCTCCTGTATATAGCCTCCACATTGACTCTGTATTGGTACCTCCTGTATATAGCCTCCACATTGACTCTGTACCGTAATACCCTGTATATAGCCTCCACATTAACTCTGTATTGGTACCTCCTGTATATAGCCTCCACATTAACTCTGTATTGGTACCTCCTGTATATAGCCTCCACATTAACTCTGTATTGGTACCTCCTGTATATAGCCTCCACATTGACTCTGTACCGTAATACCCTGTATATAGCCTCCACATTGACTCTGTACCTGTACCTCCTGTATATAGCCTCCACATTAACTCTGTACCGTAACACCCTGTATATAGCCTCCACATTGACTCTGTATTGGTACCTCCTGTATATAGCCTCCACATTGACTCTGTATTGGTACCTCCTGTATATAGCCTCCACATTAACTCTGTATTGGTACCTCCTGTATATAGCCTCCACATTGACTCTGTACCGTAATACCCTGTATATAGCCTCCACATTGACTCTGTATTGGTACCTCCTGTATATAGCCTCCACATTGACTCTGTACCGTAATACCCTGTATATAGCCTCCACATTGACTCTGTACCGTAATACCCTGTATATAGCCTCCACATTGACTCTGTACCGTAATACCCTGTATATAGCCTCCACATTGACTCTGTACCTGTACCTCCTGTATATAGCCTCCACATTAACTCTGTACCGTAACACCCTGTATATAGCCTCCACATTGACTCTGTATTGGTACCTCCTGTATATAGCCTCCACATTGACTCTGTACTGGTACCTCCTGTATATAGCCTCCACATTGACTCTGTACTGGTACCTCCTGTATATAGCCTCCACATTGACTCTGTACCGTAACACCCTGTATATAGCCTCCACATAGTAGAATATAGTACCATAGTAGGATATAGTACCATAGTAGGATATAGTAGATTAATACTTATAAACTCAGCAAAGAAAAACGTCCTCTCGCTGTCAAATGTGTTTATTTTTCAGCAAACTAAACATGTGTGAACATTGACTGAACGTTCTGATTTATTACGCATCACAATAATACTGTCGTACAGGGACCTATTAACAGACCTATTCACAGACCTATTCACAGACCTATTAACAGACCTATTAACAGACCTATTAACAGACCTATTAACAGACCTATTAACAGACCTATTAACAGACCTATTAACAGACCTATTAACAGACCTATTAACAGACCTATTAACAGACCTATTAACAGACCTATTAACAGACCTATTAACAGACCTATTAACAGACCTATTAACAGACCTATTAACAGACCTATTAACAGACCTATTAACAGACCTATTAACAGACCTATTAACAGACCTATTAACAGACCTATTAACAGACCTATTAACATCTGAATTCTGTTTGCCTCATCAGAAAGATTCAGGGGATATGTATCACTGTTCTGTTAATGTCTTATGATCAACTTGGGCAAATTCATTTCCAATACATCTAGTTGATTCCCTACTGAGTCCAATACATCTAGTTGATTCCCTACTGAGTCCAATACATCTAGTTGATTCCCTACTGAGTCCAATACATCTAGTTGATTCCCTACTGAGTCCAATACATCTAGTTGATTCCCTACTGAGTCCAATACATCTAGTTGATTCCCTACTGAGTCCAATACATCTAGTTGATTCCCTACTGAGTCCAATACATCTAGTTGATTCCCTACTGAGTCCAATACATCTAGTTGATTCCCTACTGAGTTCAATACATCTAGTTGATTCCCTACTGAGTCCAATACATCTAGTTGATTCCCTACTGAGTTCAATACATCTAGTTGATTCCCTACTGAGTCCAATACATCTAGTTGATTCCCTACTGAGTCCAATACATCTAGTTGATTCCCTACTGAGTCCAATACATCTAGTTGATTCCCTACTGAGTCCAATACATCTAGTTGATTCCCTACTGAGTCCAATACATCTAGTTGATTCCCTACTGAGTCCAATACATCTAGTTGATTCCCTACTGAGTTCAATACATCTAGTTGATTCCCTACTGAGTTCAATACATTTAGTTGATTCCCTACTAAGTCCAATACATTTAGTTGATTCCCTACTGAGTTCAATACATTTAGTTGATTCCCTACTGAGTCCAATACATTTAGTTGATTCCCTACTCAGTTCAATACATTTAGTTGATTCCCTACTCAGTTCAATACATTTAGTTGATTCCCTACTGAGTCCAATACATTTAGTTGATTCCGTACTGAGTCCAATACATTTAGTTGATTCCCTACTGAGTCCAATACATTTAGTTGATTCCCTACTGAGTCCAATACATTTAGTTGATTCCCTACTGAGTCCAATACATTTAGTTGATTCCCTACTGAGTCCAATACATCTAGTTGATTCCCTACTGAGTCCAATACATTTAGTTGATTCCCTACTGAGTCCAATACATTTAGTTGATTCCCTACTGAGTCCAATACATCTAGTTGATTCCCTACTGAGTCCAATACATTTAGTTGATTCCCTACTGAGTCCAATACATCTAGTTGATTCCCTACTGAGTCCAATACATTTAGTTGATTCCCTACTGAGTCCAATACATTTAGTTGATTCCCTACTGAGTCCAATACATTTAGTTGATTCCCTACTGAGTCCAATACATTTAGTTGATTCCCTACTGAGTCCAATACATTTAGTTGATTCCCTACTGAGTCCAATACATCTAGTTGATTCCCTACTGAGTTCAATACATCTAGTTGATTCCCTACTGAGTCCAATACATTTAGTTGATTCCCTACTGAGTCCAATAGATTTAGTTGATTCCCTACTGAGTCCAATACATTTAGTTGATTCCCTACTGAGTCCAATACATTTAGTTGATTCCCTACTGAGTCCAATACATCTAGTTGATTCCCTACTGAGTCCAATACATTTAGTTGATTCCCTACTGAGTCCAATACATCTAGTTGATTCCCTACTGAGTTCAGGACATTTTTTTTTAAATATTGTAGAATTCTGTTTTAATGTCTCGCTTCCGTGAATCT
>NC_060197.1:51598883-51676383 GCF_021184085.1 Oncorhynchus gorbuscha
GTTTGTCTGTCTTTCTAGGAAGAGGCAGGAGGGTCGGAGGGAGAACGAGAGAGACGGCCGGTGTCGGTAGCAGGAAGTAGCGCTCTGAGCCAATCCGCTTGGGACGATGAAACACCAGGACCCTCCTACTCTACCGCTGAGCCGTCCCAATCCCCCATGCCGCTCTCGATCAGCCCAGGGGGGAGGGACTCTGGTCCAGCGGGGGCTAATCAGAATCCTGCTCTGGACATGACAGCGGCAGCGAATGGAGAGAGGGTTGAGGAGGGAGGAGAGGAAGAGGAGGAGGAACAATGTATGATAGTAGGGTTTGTTAAAGCCATGGCTGAGAGAACTCCTGAACTGGTCCAACTCTCCTCGGACCCCTCAGACGAAGAGGGGGAGAAACAGGAGACGAAAGAGACTGTTCCCCAAACAGTGTTAACCCCTCTCTCTCTCGTTGTCCCTCCCCTCTCCATTCCAGTTCCCCCCATGTCTCTGTTTATAAACACCAGCACAGAAAGACCGGGAGGAGGGGGGGAAAGACCGGGAGGAGGGGGGGAAAGAGGACTGGGAGTAAGACATCTAGACAGAGAGAGAGAGCAGGTAGAAGAGAGACTCCTCTATTGCCCTCTAGGGGAGAGAAGGGAGGGCAGACACCGAGAGCGGTCGTGCTCAGGATCGCGGTCCAGAAGCAGACATCGGTCAGCGAGCGTTTGGTCGCGGTCCGGTCGGTCCAGGAGTTCTGAACGGAGCTGGTCAGCACGGAGCCCCGTGTCTGTACGGAGCGACGACAGCAGCCAGGAACGGCGCCGGAAGAGACGGGCGAGAGAGCGGGAGAAAAGGAGACAGGAGAAAGGAAGAGGAAGAGATTCCCACGACAGAGGCTCCCACGACAGAGGCTCCCACGACAGAGGCTCCCACGACAGAGGCTCCCACGACAGAGGCTCCCACGACAGAGGCTCCCACGACAGAGGCTCCCACGACAGAGGCTCCCATAGACAACACAGTAGAGAGCACAGGAGAGAGACCAGTGGAGGAAGTGAGAGGATTAGAGGTAGAGAGAGAGAAAGGATTACATATGAACCAGCCAGGTCCCAATATTCTAACACAGGAATATTCTTTAGTCCGGAAAACAGCGTCCTATCCCATTCCCCGTCCTTATCCCGGAGTAGCCAGCGAGGACCAGAATCTCCTGGGGAACACCGGCATTCCCGGTCCTCTGACAGCCTCTCTTCCTCCAGCTCCCTGTCCCATCTCTCTGCACACAGACAGCATTCCCGACATTCCCCACGCTCCGACAAGCCGGGAGGGAAGAGGAAATATAAGACACGGCATCTGGAAGACCCTTCCTGGGAGCCATCAAGCTCTGCACGGAGAGAGAGGGGGCGAGGGGGGGAGCGAGAGAGGGGGCGAGGGGGGACAGAGGCCACCGCTAGCCCCCGGAAGAGCAGAGGCAGTCTGGAAGACCCTTCCTGGGAACCATCCAGCTCTGCACGGAGAGAGAGGGGGCGAGGGGGTGAGCGAGAGAGGGGGCGAGGGGGGACAGAGGCCACCGCTAGCCCCCGGAAGAGCAGAGGCAGTCTGGAAGACCCTTCCTGGGAACCATCCAGCTCTGCACGGAGAGAGAGGGGGCGAGGGGGTGAGCGAGAGAGGGGACGAGGCGGGACAGAGGCCACCGCTAGCCCCCGGAAGAGCAGAGGCAGTCTGGAAGAGAGGTGAGGAGGACTGAGTCTTGGAGAGGGTCTAGTCTATACCATAACCTACTGGAGAAATGTTACCTTATTCCTTATATTCAGAAAGTATTCAGACCCCTTGACTTTTTCCACATTTTGTTACGTTACAGCCTTGTTCTACAATAGATTAAATAAAACATCCTCATCAATCTACACAAAATACCTCGAAGCGGAAACCGGTTATTTAGATATTTCTGCTAAAAAAATACAACATTAAAATACCTTATTTATTATTATTATTATTTATTTATTTCCGTAAGTATTCAGACCCTTTGCATCAATGTGCAAATGTATTACAATAAATAAATAAAAACCTTATTAACATGACCTTTCAGATATTCAGTGCCTTCGGTAAGTATTCAGACCCTTTGATATGAGACTCGAAATTGAGCTCAGGTTCATCCTGTTTCCATTGATCATCCTTGAGATGTTTCTATAACTTGATTGGAGTCCACCTGTGGTACATTCAATTGATTGGACATGATTTGGAAAGGCACACGCCTGTCTATATAAGGTCCCACGGGTGACACTGCATGTCAGAGCAAAAATCAACCCATGAGATCGAATGAATTGTCCATAGAATTGTGTCGAGGCACAGATCTGGGGAAGGGACCAAAAAATATCTGCAGCATTGAAGGTCCCCGAGAACACAGTGGCCTCCATCATTCTGCAGCATTGAGGTCCCCGAGAACACAGTGGCCTCCATCATTCTGCAGCATTGAAGGTCCCCAAGAACACAGTGGCCTCTATCATTCTGCAGCATTGAAGGTCCCCAAGAACACAGTGGCCTCCATCATTCTGCAGCATTGAAGGTCCCCAAGAACACAGTGGCCTCCATCATTCTGCAGCATTGAAGGTCCCCAAGAACACAGTGGCCTCCATCATTCTGCAGCATTGAAGGTCCCCAAGAACACAGTGGCCTCCATTATTCTGCAGCATTGAAGGTCCCCGAGAACACAGTGGCCTCCATCATTCTGCAGCATTGAAGGTCCCCAAGAACACAGTGGCCTCCATCATTCTGCAGCATTGAAGGTCCCCAAGAACACAGTGGCCTCCATCATTCTGCAGCATTGAAGGTCCCCAAGAACACAGTGGCCTCCATCATTCTGCAGCATTGAAGGTCCCCAAGAACACAGTGGCCTCCATCATTCTGCAGCATTGAAGGTCCCCAAGAACACAGTGGCCTCCATCATTCTGCAGCATTGAAGGTCCCCGAGAACACAGTGGCCTCCATCATTCTGCAGCATTGAAGGTCCCCAAGAACACAGTGGCCTCCATCATTCTGCAGCATTGAAGGTCCCCAAGAACACAGTTTCCTCCATCATTCTGCAGCATTGAAGGTCCCCGAGAACACAGTGGCCTCCATCATTCTGCAGCATTGAAGGTCCCCGAGAACACAGTGGCCTCCATCATTCTGCAGCATTGAAGGTCCCCGAGAACACAGTGGCCTCCATCATTCTGCAGTATTGAAGGTCCCCAAGAACACAGTGGCCTCCATCATTCTGCAGCATTGAAGGTCCCCGAGAACACAGTGGCCTCCATCATTCTGCAGCATTGATGGTCCCCGAGAACACAGTGGCCTCCATCATTCTGCAGCATTGAAGGTCCCCAAGAACACAGTGGCCTCCATCATTCTGCAGCATTGAAGGTCCCCAAGAACACAGTGGCCTCCATCATTCTGCAGCATTGAAGGTCCCCGAGAACACAGTGGCCTCCATCATTCTGCAGCATTGAAGGTCCCCGAGAACACAGTGGCCTCCATCATTCTGCAGTATTGAAGGTCCCCAAGAACACAGTGGCCTCCATCATTCTGCAGCATTGAAGGTCCCCAAGAACACAGTGGCCTCCATCATTCTGCAGCATTGAAGGTCCCCGAGAACACAGTGGCCTCCATCATTCTGCAGCATTGAAGGTCCCCGAGAACACAGTGGCCTCCATCATTCTTAAATGGAAGAAGTTTGGAACCACCAAGACTCTTCCTAGAGCTGGCCGCCGGGCCAAACTGAGCAATCAGGGGAGAAGGTCCTTGGTCAGGTAGGTGACCAAGAACCTGATGCTTACTCTGACAGAGCTCCAGAGTTTCTGTGAACATGGGTGTCCTTCTGGAAGGTTCTCCCATCTCTGCAGCACTCCACCAATCAGACCTTTCTGGTAGAGTGGCCAGACGGAAGCCACTATTCAGTAAAAGGCACATGACAGCCCGCTTGGAGTTTGCCAAAAGTCACCTGAAGGACTCTGAGACCATAATGAACAATATTCTCTGGTCTGATGAAACCAAGATTGAACTCTGGCTTGAATGCCAAGCTTCACATCTGGAGGAAACCTGGCACCATCCCTATGGTGAAGCAGGGTGGTGGCAGCATCATGTAGTGGGGAAGTTTTTCAGCGGCAGAATCGAGGGGAAGATGAACGGAGCAAAGTACAGAGAGATCCTTGATGAAAACCTGCTCTCAGAACCTCAGACTGGGGTGATGGTTCACCTTCCAACAGGACAACGACCCTAAGCACACAGCCAAGACAACGCAGGAGTGGCTTCGGGACAAGTCTCTGAATGTCCTTGAGTGTCCCAGCCGGAGCCCGGACTTGAACCCGATCGAACATCTCTGGAGGGACCTGAAAATAGCTGTGCAGCGACGCTCCCCATCCAACCTGACAGAGCTTGAGAGGATCTCCAGAGAAGAATGGGAGAAACTCCCCAAATACAGGTGTGCCAAGCTTGTAGCGTCATACTCAAGAAGACTCGAGGCTGTAATCGCTGCCAAAGGTGCTTCAACAAAGTAAAGGGTCTGAATACTTATGTAAATGTGATATTTCAGATATTATTTTTAATAAATTAATGATTTTGAAAAACCTGTTTTAATCCATTTTAGAATAAGGCTGTAAACTAACAATGTGAAAAAAAGTCAAGATGTCTTTCTGAAGGCACTACCTAGGGCACTACTTTAGACCAGAGCCCTGTGGGTAGTGTGCTACTTTAGACCAGAGCCCTGTGGGTAGTGCACTACTTTAGACTAGAGCCCTGTGGGTAGTGCACTACTTTAGACTAGAGCCCTGTGGGTAGTGTGCTACTTTAGATCAGAGCCCTGTGGGTAGTGAACTACTTTAGACTAGAGCCCTGTGGGTAGTGTGCTACTTTAGACTAGATCCCTGTGGGTAGTGTTCTACCTGATATTTAATTGCGATCAGTCCCTGATTTAGAGGGAACCAATGAATAAATGTGATATTTAATTGCTATCAGTCCCTGATTTAGAGGGAACCAATGAATAAATGTGATATTTAATTGCGATCAGTCCCTGATTTAGAGGGGAACAATGAATAAATGTGATATTTAATTGCGATCAGTCCCTGATGTAGAGGGGAACCAATGAATAAATGTGATATTTAATTGCGATCAATCCCTGATTTAGAGGGAACCAATGAATAAATGTGATATTTAAAATAAAATGTAAATTGGAACTAGCTTTGAGGTCCAACGAGTTTATTATTTTATTTGTTATTTGGTACTTGGCCACTGTTGATCTGTATTCCTACCAAATGTCTCCTGTAGTGTGTTCTCACTAGGTAGGTTATCTCTGACTCTTTGTCCGTCCGTCCCCAGTGTGAAGAAGAGGAGACGTCAGTCCCGCAGCCCCAGTGTCGAAATCATCTATGAAGGCATGACCGTGACCACCGCTAGCCCCTTACGACCCAAACACAACCACAAACGCGACGGCAAACACCGGAGAAAACAACGTCACGACCGCACCCTCCAACGCTCTCCCATGGTCATCACTATAGACAGCGACAGTGACAACAAACACACAGTCCAAAAGACCAGTCTGGAAGATGACCGCGCTCTGGATTTTTCTGACCGTTCTTTGACCGTGCCTGGTCTTCCACTAGGCGGCCACAACCTGGACATGGGGGTTGATATCAGTGATTTTGCGGTCGATGTTCTCGACCGTTCTCTGAGCGTTTCGGACCATAACTCGGACATTGACCACAATGACGGAATCGACCATAAAACGGAGCTCGATGACGACTGTGTGGTTGACGTTTCTGTCAACGTCAAGGACCGCGTTCTGAACACAAACACTAATGCAAATGCGGTCGACCGTCCCCAGGACGCAGACGGTTATGTTCTCCCCCAGGTCAATCTTACCTGTGACCCTGGGGTCGCGACCTCTGACTCTCATCTCCTAGCGACCATCCTAAAGGACCTAGAACACATCACACTCCCTAACCTGAACCCAGACCCTAACCACAGCCGTAATTCAACCACACCGGACTACAGAGAGAACGCCAGGGAGAACGCCAGGGAGAACGCCTGGCCGGCCAGAGAGAACGCCAGGGAGAACGCCTGGCCGGCCAGAGAGAACACACCGACTTCCTGGTCCTCTGAGGGAGAGACTAACTTCAACAGCCCTGTTTCACCTTCAGCCAATCACTCTCTGAGTTCTGAATCATTCACAGACAACCACTCTGCTAGTCCTATATCTCCTGTAGGTCACCCGGCTAGTCCTATATCTCCTGTAGGTCACCCTGCTAGTCCTATATCTCCTGTAGGTCACCCTGCTAGTCCTATATCTCCTGTAGGTCACCCTGCTAGTCCTATATCTCCTGTAGGTCACCCTGCTAGTCCTATATCTCCTGTAGGTCACCCTGCTAGTCCTATATCTCCTATAGGTCACCCTGCTAGTCCTATATCTCCTGTAGGTCACCCTGCTAGTCCTATATCTCCTGTAGGTCACCCTGCTCAGTCCTATATCTCCTGTAGGTCACCCTGCTAGTCCTATATCTCCTATAGGTCACCCTGCTAGTCCTATATCTCCTGTAGGTCACCCTGCTAGTCCTATATCTCCTGTAGGTCACCCTGCTAGTCCTATATCTCCTGTAGGTCACCCTGCTAGTCCTATATCTCCTGTAGGTCACCCTGCTAGTCCTATATCTCCTGTAGGTCACCCTGCTAGTCCTATATCTCCTGTAGGTCACCCTGCTAGTCCTATATCTCCTGTAGGTCACCCTGCGAGTCCTATATCTCCTGTAGGTCACCCTGCTAGTCCTATATCTCCTGTAGGTCACCCTGCTAGTCCTATATCTCCTGTAAGTCACCCTGCTAGTCCTAGATCTCCTCTCGGTCACTCTGACAGTCCTATATCTCCTGAAGGTCACTCTGCTGGTCCTATAGGTCACTTTGCTGGTCCTGTAGGTCACTTTGCTGGTCCTATAGGTCACTCTGTTGGTCCTATAGGTCACTCTGCTGGTCCTGTAGGTCACTCTGCTGTTCCTATAGGTCACTCTGATGGTCCTATAGGTCACTCTGCTGATCCTATAGGTCACTCTGCCAGTCCTGTACATCACAACTCTAGTGCAGTATCACCCATTGTCCACCATTCTAACAGTCCTTTATCATCACCCATAGCTGGCTCTATATCGATAGAAAACCCCCGCTTACCTTCTAGCACTGGGTCATCTGTATCGGCCAAGCGTGATGAGGAGGGGCCTGTAACGGCAAGGCGTGATGAGGAGGGGCCTGTATCGGCCAGGCGTGATGAGGAGGGGCCTGTATCGACCAGGCGTGATGAGGGGGGGCCTGTATCGGCCAGGCGTGATGAGGAGGGGCCTGTATCGGCCAGGGATGATGAGGATGGGCCTGTATCGGCCAGGCGTGATGAGGATGGGCCTGTATCGGCCAGGCGTGATGAGGAGGGGCCTGTATCGGCCAGGCGTGATGAGGAGGGGCCTGTATCGGCCAGGCGTGATGAGGAGGGGCCTGTATCGGCCAGGCGTGATGAGGAGGGGCCTGTATCGGCCAGGCGTGATGAGGAGGGGCCTGTATCGGCCAGGCGTGATGAGGAGGGGCCTGTATCGGCCAGGCGTGATCAGGAGGGTCCTGTACACTAACACGGTATACAGCACTGACTGATTGATCACCTGGACACACACACTTACATGAACTGCCCCACACACACACACACACTTGAACTGCCACACACACACACACACCATTTGAATGTGCTGAGGTTGTTTAACATTATTTGAAACCTGTTGTCTTCTACAAAATGGACTCTTGAATGATAATCTTTCTGCAGGAAAAAAAAAAACAAATAAAATCACATTTGACGATAAATTTATTTTATTTTGTTACGTTTGATCATTTTGAGATGCAGCGTACTGTATTTTCACTACTGTATTTTCACTACTGTATTTTCACTACTGTATTTTCACTACTGTATTTTCACACTTGCTGCATGTGGGCCCTGGTAAGGTAGTGGACTATATAGGGCCCTGGTAAGGTAGTGGACTATATATAGGGAATAGGGCCCTGGTAAGGTAGTGGACTATATATAGGGAATAGGGCCCTGGTAAGGTAGTGGACTATATAGGGCCCTGGTAAGGTAGTGGACTATATATAGGGAATAGGGCCCTGGTAAGGTAGTGGACTATATATAGGGAATAGGGCCCTGGTAAGGTAGTGGACTATATAGGGCCCTGGTAAGGTAGTGGACTATATATAGGGAATAGGGCCCTGGTAAGGTAGTGGACTATATAGGGCCCTGGTAAGGTAGTGGACTATATAGGGCCCTGGTAAGGTAGTGGACTATATAGGGCCCTGGTAAGGTAGTGGACTATATATAGGGAATAGGGCCCTGGTAAGGTAGTGGACTATATAGGGCCCTGGTAAGGTAGTGGACTATATATAGGGAATAGGGCCCTGGTAAGGTAGTGGACTATATATAGGGAATAGGGCCCTGGTAAGGTAGTGGACTATATAGGGCCCTGGTAAGGTAGTGGACTATATATAGGGAATAGGGCCCTGGTAAGGTAGTGGACTATATAGGGCCCTGGTAAGGTAGTGGACTATATAGGGCCCTGGTAAGGTAGTGGACTATATATAGGGAATAGGGCCCTGGTAAGGTAGTGGACTATATAGGGAATAGGGCCCTGGTAAGGTAGTGGACTATATATAGGGAATAGGGCCCTGGTAAGGTAGTGGACTATATATAGGGAATAGGGCCCTGGTAAGGTAGTGGACTATATATAGGGAATAGGGCCCTGGTAAGGTAGTGGACTATATATAGGGAATAGGGCCCTGGTAAGGTAGTGGACTATATATAGGGAATAGGGCCCTGGTAAGGTAGTGGACTATATATAGGGAATAGGGCCCTGGTAAGGTAGTGGACTATATATAGGGAATAGGGCCCTGGTAAGGTAGTGGACTATATAGGGCCCTGGTAAGGTAGTGGACTATATATAGGGAATAGGGCCCTGGTAAGGTAGTGGACTATATATAGAGAATGGGGCCCTGGTAAGGTAGTGGACTATATATAGAGAATAGGGCCCTGGTAAGGTAGTGGACTATATATAGGGAATAGGGCACTGGTAAGGTAGTGGACTATATATAGGCAATAGGGCCCTGGTAAGGTAGTGGACTATATATAGGGAATAGGGCCCTGGTAAGGTAGTGGACTATATATAGTGGGGAATAGGGCCCTGGTAAGGTAGTGGACTATATATAGGGAATAGGGCCCTGGTAAGGTAGTGGACTATATATAGGGAATAGGGCCCTGGTAAGGTAGTGGACTATATATAGGGAATAGGGCCCTGGTAAGGTAGTGGACTATATAGGGCCCTGGTAAGGTAGTGGACTATATATAGGGAATAGGGCCCTGGTAAGGTAGTGGACTATATATAGAGAATAGGGCCCTGGTAAGGTAGTGGACTATATATAGAGAATAGGGCCCTGGTAAGGTAGTGGACTATATATAGGGAATAGGGCCCTGGTAAGGTAGTGGACTATATATAGGGAATAGGGCCCTGGTAAGGTAGTGGACTATATATAGGGAATAGGGCCCTGGTAAGGTAGTGGACTATATATAGGGAATAGGGCCCTGGTAAGGTAGTGGACTATATATAGGGAATAGGGCCCTGGTAAGGTAGTGGACTATATATAGAGAATAGGGCCCTGGTAAGGTAGTGGACTATATCAGACCCTGGTAAGGTAGTGGACTATATATAGGGAATAGGGCCCTGGTAAGGTAGTGGACTATATAGGGCCCTGGTAAGGTAGTGGACTATATATAGGGAATAGGGCCCTGGTAAGGTAGTGGACTATATATAGGGAATAGGGCCCTGGTAAGGTAGTGGACTATATAGGGCCCTGGTAAGGTAGTGGACTATATAGGGCCCTGGTAAGGTAGTGGACTATATATAGGGAATAGGGCCCTGGTAAGGTAGTGGACTATATATAGGGAATAGGGCCCTGGTAAGGTAGTGGACTATATATAGGTAGGGAATAGGGCCCTGGTAAGGTAGTGGACTATATAGGGGGACCCTGGTAAGGTAGTGGACTATATATAGGGAATAGGGCCCTGGTAAGGTAGTGGACTATATATAGGGAATAGGGCCCTGGTAAGGTAGTGGACTATATAGGGAATAGGGCCCTGGTAAGGTAGTGGACTATATATAGGGAATAGGGCCCTGGTAAGGTAGTGGACTATATATAGGGAATAGGGCCCTGGTAAGGTAGTGGACTATATATAGGGAATAGGGCCCTGGTAAGGTAGTGGACTATATATAGGGAATAGGGCCCTGGTAAGGTAGTGGACTATATATAGGGAATAGGGCCCTGGTAAGGTAGTGGACTATATAGGGCCCTGGTAAGGTAGTGGACTATATATAGGGAATAGGGCCCTGGTAAGGTAGTGGACTATATATAGAGAATGGGGCCCTGGTAAGGTAGTGGACTATATATAGAGAATAGGGCCCTGGTAAGGTAGTGGACTATATATAGGGAATAGGGCACTGGTAAGGTAGTGGACTATATATAGGCAATAGGGCCCTGGTAAGGTAGTGGACTATATATAGGGAATAGGGCCCTGGTAAGGTAGTGGACTATATATAGGGAATAGGGCCCTGGTAAGGTAGTGGACTATATATAGGGAATAGGGCCCTGGTAAGGTAGTGGACTATATATAGGGAATAGGGCCCTGGTAAGGTAGTGGACTATATATAGGGAATAGGGCCCTGGTAAGGTAGTGGACTATATAGGGCCCTGGTAAGGTAGTGGACTATATATAGGGAATAGGGCCCTGGTAAGGTAGTGGACTATATATAGAGAATAGGGCCCTGGTAAGGTAGTGGACTATATATAGAGAATAGGGCCCTGGTAAGGTAGTGGACTATATATAGGGAATAGGGCCCTGGTAAGGTAGTGGACTATATATAGGGAATAGGGCCCTGGTAAGGTAGTGGACTATATATAGGGAATAGGGCCCTGGTAAGGTAGTGGACTATATATAGGGAATAGGGCCCTGGTAAGGTAGTGGACTATATATAGGGAATAGGGCCCTGGTAAGGTAGTGGACTATATATAGAGAATAGGGCCCTGGTAAGGTAGTGGACTATATATAGAGAATAGGGCCCTGGTAAGGTAGTGGACTATATCAGACCCTGGTAAGGTAGTGGACTATATATAGGGAATAGGGCCCTGGTAAGGTAGTGGACTATATATAGGGAATAGGGCCCTGGTAAGGTAGTGGACTATATATAGGGAATAGGGCCCTGGTAAGGTAGTGGACTATATAGGGCCCTGGTAAGGTAGTGGACTATATATAGGGAATAGGGCCCTGGTAAGGTAGTGGACTATATATAGAGAATAGGGCCCTGGTAAGGTAGTGGACTATATATAGGGAATAGGGCCCTGGTAAGGTAGTGGACTATATATAGAGAATAGGGCCCTGGTAAGGTAGTGGACTATATCAGACCCTGGTAAGGTAGTGGACTATATATAGGGAATAGGGCCCTGGTAAGGTAGTGGACTATATATAGGGAATAGGGCCCTGGTAAGGTAGTGGACTATATAGGGCCCTGGTAAGGTAGTGGACTATATATAGAGAATAGGGCCCTGGTAAGGTAGTGGACTATATAGGGCCCTGGTAAGGTAGTGGACTATATATAGGGAATAGGGCCCTGGTAAGGTAGTGGACTATATAGGGCCCTGGTAAGGTAGTGGACTATATATAGTGGAATAGGGCCCTGGTAAGGTAGTGGACTATATAGGAATAGGGCCCTGGTAAGGTAGTGGACTATATAGGGCCCTGGTAAGGTAGTGGACTATATATAGGGCCCTGGTAAGGTAGTGGACTATATATAGGGAATAGGGCCCTGGTAAGGTAGTGGACTATATATAGGGAATAGGGCCCTGGTAAGGTAGTGGACTATATATAGGGAATAGGGCCCTGGTAAGGTAGTGGACTATATATAGGGAATAGGGCCCTGGTAAGGTAGTGGACTATATATAGGGAATAGGGCCCTGGTAAGGTAGTGGACTATATATAGGGAATAGGGCCCTGGTAAGGTAGTGGACTATATATAGGGAATAGGGCCCTGGTAAGGTAGTGGACTATATATAGGGAATAGGGCCCTGGTAAGGTAGTGGACTATATAGGGCCCTGGTAAGGTAGTGGACTATATATAGGGAATAGGGCCCTGGTAAGGTAGTGGACTATATATAGGGAATAGGGCCCTGGTAAGGTAGTGGACTAGGGAATAGGGCCCTGGTAAGGTAGTGGACTATATAGGGCCCTGGTAAGGTAGTGGACTATATAGGGCCCTGGTAGGTATAGGGCCCTGGTAAGGTAGTGGACTTTATAGGGCCCTGGTAAGGTAGTGGACTATATATAGGGAATAGGGCCCTGGTAAGGTAGTGGACTATATATAGGGAATAGGGCCCTGGTAAGGTAGTGGTAGTGGACTATATATAGGGAATAGGGCCCTGGTAAGGTAGTGGACTATATCAGACCCTGGTAAGGTAGTGGACTATAGAGAATAGGGCCCTGGTAAGGTAGTGGACTATATAGGGCCCTGGTAAGGTAGTGGACTATATCAGAATAGGGCCCTGGTAAGGTAGTGGACTATATCAGACCCTGGTAAGGTAGTGGACTATATCAGGCCCTGGTAAGGTAGTGGACTATATAGGGCCCTGGTAAGGTAGTGGACTATATATAGGGAATAGGGCCCTGGTAAGGTAGTGGACTATATAGGGCCCTGGTAAGGTAGTGGACTATATAGGGCCCTGGTAAGGTAGTGGACTATATAGGGCCCTGGTAAGGTAGTGGACTTTATAGGGCCCTGGTAAGGTAGTGGACTATATATAGGGAATAGGGCCCTGGTAAGGTAGTGGACTATATATAGGGAATAGGGCCCTGGTAAGGTAGTGGACTATATATAGGGAATAGGGCCCTGGTAAGGTAGTGGACTATATATAGGGAATAGGGCCCTGGTAAGGTAGTGGACTATATATAGAGAATAGGGCCCTGGTAAGGTAGTGGACTATATCAGACCCTGGTAAGGTAGTGGACTATATATAGGGAATAGGGCCCTGGTAAGGTAGTGGACTATATATAGGGAATAGGGCCCTGGTATAGGTAGTGGACTATATAGGGAATAGGGCCCTGGTAAGGTAGTGGACTATATAGAGAATAGGGCCCTGGTAAGGTAGTGGACTATATCAGACCCTGGTAAGGTAGTGGACTATATATAGGGAATAGGGCCCTGGTAAGGTAGTGGACTATATAGGGCCCTGGTAAGGTAGTGGACTATATATAGGGAATAGGGCCCTGGTAAGGTAGTGGACTATATAGGGCCCTGGTAAGGTAGTGGACTATATAGGGCCCTGGTAAGGTAGTGGACTATATAGGGCCCTGGTAAGGTAGTGGACTATATATAGGGAATAGGGCCCTGGTAAGGTAGTGGACTATATATAGGGAATAGGGCCCTGGTAAGGTAGTGGACTATATATAGGGAATAGGGCCCTGGTAAGGTAGTGGACTATATATAGGGAATAGGGCCCTGGTAAGGTAGTGGACTATATATAGGGAATAGGGCCCTGGTAAGGTAGTGGACTATATATAGGGAATAGGGCCCTGGTAAGGTAGTGGACTATATATAGGGAATAGGGCCCTGGTAAGGTAGTGGACTATATATAGGGAATAGGGCCCTGGTAAGGTAGTGGACTATATATAGGGAATAGGGCCCTGGTAAGGTAGTGGACTATATATAGGGAATAGGGCCCTGGTAAGGTAGTGGACTATATAGGGCCCTGGTAAGGTAGTGGACTATATATAGGGAATAGGGCCCTGGTAAGGTAGTGGACTATATATAGGGAATAGGGCCCTGGTAAGGTAGTGGACTATATAGGGCCCTGGTAAGGTAGTGGACTATATAGGGCCCTGGTAAGGTAGTGGACTATATAGGGCCCTGGTAAGGTAGTGGACTTTATAGGGCCCTGGTAAGGTAGTGGACTATATATAGGGGATAGGGCCCTGGTAAGGTAGTGGACTATATATAGGGAATAGGGCCCTGGTAAGGTAGTGGACTATATATAGGGAATAGGGCCCTGGTAAGGTAGTGGACTATATCAGACCCTGGTAAGGTAGTGGACTATATAGGGCCCTGGTAAGGTAGTGGACTATATAGGGCCCTGGTAAGGTAGTGGACTATATAGGGCCCTGGTAAGGTAGTGGACTATATAGGGCCCTGGTAAGGTAGTGGACTATATCAGACCCTGGTAAGGTAGTGGACTATATCAGACCCTGGTAAGGTAGTGGACTATATAGGGCCCTGGTAAGGTAGTGGACTATATAGGGCCCTGGTAAGGTAGTGGACTATATCAGACCCTAGTAAGGTAATGGACTATATCAGACCCTGGTAAGGTAGTGGACTATATCAGGCCCTGGTAAGGTAGTGGACTATATAGGGCCCTGGTAAGGTAGTGGACTATATATAGGGAATAGGGCCCTGGTAAGGTAGTGGACTATATAGGGCCCTGGTAAGGTAGTGGACTATATAGGGCCCTGGTAAGGTAGTGGACTATATAGGGCCCTGGTAAGGTAGTGGACTTTATAGGGCCCTGGTAAGGTAGTGGACTATATATAGGGGATAGGGCCCTGGTAAGGTAGTGGACTATATATAGGGAATAGGGCCCTGGTAAGGTAGTGGACTATATATAGGGAATAGGGCCCTGGTAAGGTAGTGGACTATATCAGACCCTGGTAAGGTAGTGGACTATATAGGGCCCTGGTAAGGTAGTGGACTATATAGGGCCCTGGTAAGGTAGTGGACTATATAGGGCCCTGGTAAGGTAGTGGACTATATAGGGCCCTGGTAAGGTAGTGGACTATATCAGACCCTGGTAAGGTAGTGGACTATATCAGACCCTGGTAAGGTAGTGGACTATATAGGGCCCTGGTAAGGTAGTGGACTATATCAGACCCTAGTAAGGTAATGGACTATATCAGACCCTGGTAAGGTAGTGGACTATATCAGGCCCTGGTAAGGTAGTGGACTATATAGGGCCCTGGTAAGGTAGTGGACTATATAGGGCCCTGGTAAGGTAGTGGACTATATAGGGCCCTGGTAAGGTAGTGGACTATATCAGACCCTAGTAAGGTAGTGGACTATATCAGACCCTGGTAAGGTAGTGGACTATATAGGGCCCTGGTAAGGTAGTGGACTATATAGGGCCCTGGTAAGGTAGTGGACTATATCAGGCCCTGGTAAGGTAGTGCACTATATCAGACCCTGGTAAGGTAGTGGACTATATAGGGCCCTGGTAAGGTAGTGGACTATATAGGGCCCTGGTAAGGTAGTGGACTATATAGGGCCCTGGTAAGGTAGTGGACTATATAGGGCCCTGGTAAGGTAGTGGACTATATCAGACCCTGGTAAGGTAGTGGACTATATAGGGCTCTGGTAAGGTAGTTGACTATATAGGGCCCTGGTAAGGTAGTGGACTATATATAGGGAATAGGGCCCTGGTAAGGTAATGGACTATATATAGGGCCCTGGAAAGGTAATGGACTATATATAGGGAATAGGGCCCTGGTAGGGTAATGGACTATATATAGGGAATATGGCCCTGGTAAGGTAGTGGACTATATATAGGGAATAGGGCCCTGGTAAGGTAGTGGACTATATAGGGCCCTGGTAAGGTAGTGGACTATATCAGACCCTGGTAAGGTAGTGGACTATATCAGACCCTGGTAAGGTAGTGGACTATATAGGGCCCTGGTAAGGTAGTGGACTATATAGGGCCCTGGTAAGGTAGTGGACTATATAGGGCCCTGGTAAGGTAGTGGACTATATAGGGCCCTGGTAAGGTAGTGGACTATATCAGACCCTAGTAAGGTAGTGGACTATATCAGACCCTGGTAAGGTAGTGGACTATATAGGGCTCTGGTAAGGTAGTGGACTATATAGGGCCCTGGTAAGGTAGTGGACTATATAGGGCCCTGGTAAGGTAGTGGACTATATAGGGCCCTGGTAATGTAGTGGACTATATCAGACCATGGTAAGGTAGTGGACTATATAGGGCCCTGGTAAGGTAGTGGACTATATAGGGCCCTGGTAAGGTAGTGGACTATATAGGGCCCTGGTAAGGTAGTGGACTATATAGGGCCCTGGTAAGGTAGTGGACTATATAGGGCCCTGGTAAGGTAGTGGACTATATCAGACCCTGGTAAGGTAGTGGACTATATAGGGCTCTGGTAAGGTAGTTGACTATATAGGGCCCTGGTAAGGTAGTGGACTATATATAGGGAATAGGGCCCTGGTAAGGTAATGGACTATATATAGGGCCCTGGAAAGGTAATGGACTATATATAGGGAATAGGGCCCTGGTAGGGTAATGGACTATATATAGGGAATAGGGCCCTGGTAAGGTAGTGGACTATATATAGGGAATAGGGCCCTGGTAAGGTAGTGGACTATATAGGGCCCTGGTAAGGTAGTGGACTATATAGGGCCCTGGTAAGGTAGTGGACTATATATAGGGAATAGGGTCCTGGTAAGGTAGTGGACTATATAGGGCTCTGGTAAGCTAGTGGACTATATAGGGCCCTGGTAAGGTAGTGGACTATATCAGACCCTAGTAAGGTAGTGGACTATATAGGGCCCTGGTAAGGTAGTGGACTATATCAGGCCCTGGTAAGGTAGTGGACTATATCAGACCCTAGTAAGGTAGTGGACTATATAGGGCCCTGGTAAGGTAGTGGACTATATCAGGCCCTGGTAAGGTAGTGGACTATATAGGGCCCTGGTAAGGTAGTGGACTATATAGGGCCCTGGTAAGGTAGTGGACTATATCAGACCCTGTTAAGGTAGTGGACTATATAGGGCCCTGGTAAGGTAGTGGACTATATAGGGCCCTGGTAAGGTAGTGGACTATATCAGGCCCTGGTAAGGTAGTGGACTATATCAGACCCTAGTAAGGTAGTGGACTATATCAGACCCTAGTAAGGTAGTGGACTATATCAGACCCTGGTAAGGTAGTGGACTATATAGGGCCCTGGTAAGGTAGTGGACTATATAGGGCCCTGGTAAGGTAGTGGACTATATAGGGCCCTGGTAAGGTAGTGGACTATATAGGGCCCTGGTAAGGTAGTGGACTATATAGGGCCCTGGTAAGGTAGTGGACTATATCAGACCCTGGTAAGGTAGTGGACTATATAGGGCCCTGGTAAGGTAGTGGACTATATAGGGCCCTGGTAAGGTAGTGGACTATATCAGACCCTGGTAAGGTAGTGGACTATATAGGGCCCTGGTAAGGTAGTGGACTATATAGGGCCCTGGTAAGGTAGTGGACTATATAGGGCCCTGGTAAGGCCCTAGTGGACTATATAGGGCCCTGGTAAGGTAGTGGACTATATCAGACCCTGGTAAGGTAGTGGACTATATAGGGCCCTGGTAAGGTAGTGGACTATATAGGGCCCTGGTAAGGTAGTGGACTATATCAGACCCTGGTAAGGTAGTGGACTATATAGGGCCCTGGTAAGGTAGTGGACTATATAGGGCCCTGGTAAGGTAGTGGACTATATCAGGCCCTGGTAAGGTAGTGGACTATATAAGACCCTGGTAGGGTAGTGGACTATATAGGGCCCTGGTAAGGTAGTGGACTATATAGGGCCCTGGTAAGGTAGTGGACTATATAGGGCCCTGGTAAGGTAGTGGACTATATAAATAAATAAATAAATACATGCCATTTAGCAGGCGCTTTTATCCAAAGCGACTTACAGTCATGTGTGCATACATTCTACGTATGGGTGGTTCCGGGGATCAAACCCACTACCCTGGCGTTACAAGCGCCATGCTCTACCAACTGAGCTACAGAAGGACTATATAGGGCCCTATATAGGGCCCTGGTAAGGTAGTGGACTATATAGGGCTCTGGTAAGGTAGTGGACTATATAGGGCCCTGCTTAACGATGGGGAGCAGGTGTGCTTAACGATGGGGAGCAGGTGTGTGTAATGATGGAAACCAGGTGTGCTTAACGATGGGGAGCAGGTGTGTAATGATGTAAACCAGGTGTGCTTAATGATGGGAAGGAGGTGTGCTTAACGATGGGGAGCAGGTGTGCTTAATAATGGGGAGCAGGTGTGCTTAATAATGGGGAGCAGGTGTGCTTAACGATGGGGAGCAGGTGTGCTTAACGATGGAAACCAGGTGTGCTTAACGATGGGGAGTAGGTGTGCTTAACGATGGGGAGTAGGTGTGCTTAACGATGGGGAGTAGGTGTGCTTAACGATGGGGAGTAGGTGTGCTTAACGATGGGGAGTAGGTGTGCTTAACGATGGGGAGTAGGTGTGCTTAACGATGGGGAGCAGGTGTGCTTAACGATGGGGAGCAGGTGTGCTTAACGATGGGGAGCAGGTGTGTGTAATGATGGAAACCAGGTGTGCTTAATGATGGGGAGCAGGTGTGTGTAATGATGGAAACCAGGTGTGCTTAATGATGGGGAGCAGGTGTACTTAACAATGGGGAGTAGGTGTGCTTAACGATGGGGAGCAGGTGTGCTTAACGATGGGGAGCAGGTGTGCTTAACGATGGGGAGCAGGTGTGTGTAATGATGGAAACCAGGTGTGCTTAATGATGGGGAGGAGGTGTGCTTAACGATGGGGAGCAGGTGTGCTTAACGATGGGGAGAAAGTGTGCTTAACGATGGGGAGTAGGTGTGTGTAATGATGGAAACCAGGTGTGCTTAACGATGGGGAGCAGGTGTGCTTAATGATGGGGAGCAGGTGTGCTTAACGATGGGGAGCAGGTGTGCTTAACGATGGGGAGCAGGTGTGCTTAACAATGGGGAGTAGGTGTGGTTAATGATGGGGAGTAGGTGTGCTTAATTATGGGGAGCAGGTGTGCTTAACAATGGGGAGTAGGTGTGGTTAACGATGGGGAGTAGGTGTGCTTAATTATGGGGAGCAGGTGTGCTTAACAATGGGGAGTAGGTGTGCTTAATGATGGGGAGTAGGTGTGCTTAATTATGGGGAGCAGGTGTGCTTAACAATGGGGAGTAGGTGTGCTTAACGATGGGGAATAGGTGTGCTTAATTATGGGGAGCAGGTGTGCTTAACAATGGGGAGTAGGTGTGCTTAACAATGGGGAGTAGGTGTGGTTAATGATGGGGAGCAGGTGTGCTTAACAATGGGGAGTAGGTGTGCTTAACAATGGGGAGTAGGTGTGGTTAATGATGGGGAGTAGGTGTGCTTAACAATGGGGAGTAGGTGTGGTTAACAATGGGGAGTAGGTGTGGTTAATGATGGGGAGTAGGTGTGGTTAATGATGGGGAGTAGGTGTGGTTAATGATGGGGAGTAGGTGTGGTTAATGATGGGGAGTAGGTGTGGTTAATGATGGGGAGTAGGTGTGCTTAACAATGGGGAGTAGGTGTGGTTAACGATGGGGAGTAGGTGTGCTTAATGATGGGGAGTAGGTGTGGTTAATGATGGGGAGTAGGTGTGGTTAATGATGGGGAGTAGGTGTGGTTAATGATGGGGAGTAGGTGTGGTTAATGATGGGGAGTAGGTGTGGTTAATGATGGGGAGTAGGTGTGGTTAATGATGGGGAGTAGGTGTGTAATGATAACAATGGGGAGTAGGTGTGGTTAATGATGGGGAGTAGGTGTGCTTAACGATGGGGAGTAGGTGTGGTTAATGATGGGGAGTAGGTGTGGTTAATGATGGGGAGTAGGTGTGGTTAATGATGGGGAGTAGGTGTGGTTAATGATGGGGAGTAGGTGTGGTTAATGATGGGGAGTAGGTGTGGTTAATGATGGGGAGTAGGTGTGGTTAATGATGGGGAGTAGGTGTGGTTAATGATGGGGAGTAGGTGTGGTTAATGATGGGGAGTAGGTGTGGTTAATGATGGGGAGTAGGTGTGGTTAATGATGGGGAGTAGGTGTGGTTAATGATGGGGAGTAGGTGTGGTTAATGATGATAGGTGGGAGCAGGTGTGGTTAATGATGGGGAGTAGGTGTGGTTAATGATGGGGAGTAGGTGTGCTTAATGATGGGGAGTAGGTGTGCTTAATGATGGGGAGTAGGTGTGCTTAATTATGGGGAGCAGGTGTGCTTAACGATGGGGAATAGGTGTGCTTAATTATGGGGAGCAGGTGTGCTTAATGGGGAAGGTGTGGGAGTAGGTGTGCTTAATGATGGGGAGTAGGTGTGGTTAATGATGGGGAGTAGGTGTGGTTAACAATGGGGAGTAGGTGTGGTTAATGATGGGGAGTAGGTGTGGTTAATGATGGGGAGTAGGTGTGGTTAACAATGGGGAGTAGGTGTGGTTAATGATGGGGAGTAGGTGTGGTTAATGATGGGGAGTAGGTGTGGTTAATGATGGGGAGTAGGTGTGGTTAATGATGGGGAGTAGGTGTGGTTAATGATGGGGAGTAGGTGTGGTTAATGATGGGGAGTAGGTGTGGTTAATGATGGGGAGTAGGTGTGGTTAATGATGGGGAGTAGGTGTGGTTAATGATGGGGAGTAGGTGTGGTTAATGATGGGAGTAGGTGTGGTTAATGATGGGGAGTAGGTGTGGTTAATGATGGGGAGTAGGTGTGGTTAATGATGGGGAGTAGGTGTGGTTAATGATGGGGAGTAGGTGTGGTTAATGATGGGGAGTAGGTGTGGTTAATGATGGGGAGTAGGTGTGGTTAATGATGGGGAGTAGGTGTGCTTAATGATGGGGAGTAGGTGTGCTTAATAGGATGGGGAGTAGGTGTGCTTAACGATGGGGAATAGGTGTGGTTAATGATGGGGAGTAGGTGTGGTTAATGGGGAGTAGGTGTGGTTAATGATGGGGAGTAGGTGTGGTTAATGATGGGGAGCAGGTGTGGTTAATGATGGGGAGTAGGTGTGGTTAATGATGGGGAGTAGGTGTGGTTAATGATGGGGAGTAGGTGTGTTAACAATGGGGAGTAGGTGTGGTTAATGATGGGGAGTAGGTGTGGTTAATGATGGGGAGTAGGTGTGGTTAATGATGGGGAGTAGGTGTGGTTAATGATGGGGGGGAGTAGGTGTGGTTAATGATGGGGAGTAGGTGTGGTTAATGATGGGGAGTAGGTGTGGTTAATGATGGGGAGTAGGTGTGCTTAATGATGGGGAGTAGGTGTGGTTAATTATGGGGAGTAGGTGTGCTTAATGATGGGGGGAGTATGGGGAGCAGGTGTGGTTAATGATGGGGAGTAGGTGTGCTTAACAATGGGGAGTAGGTGTGGTTAATGATGGGGAGTAGGTGTTGTTAATGATGGGGAGTAGGTGTGGTTAATGATGGGGAGTAGGTGTGCTTAACAATGGGGAGTAGGTGTGGTTAATGATGGGGAGTAGGTGTGGTTAATGATGGGGAGCAGGTGTGCTTAACAATGGGGAGTAGGTGTGCTTAACAATGGGGAGTAGGTGTGGTTAATGATGGGGAGTAGGTGTGGTTAATGATGGGGAGTAGGTGTGGTTAATGATGGGGAGTAGGTGTGGTTAATGATGGGGAGTAGGTGTGGTTAATGATGGGGAGTAGGTGTGCTTAACAATGGGGAGTAGGTGTGGTTAATGATGGGGAGTAGGTGTGGTTAATGATGGGGAGTAGGTGTGGTTAATGATGGGGAGTAGGTGTTAATGATGGGGAGTAGGTGTGGTTAATGATGGGGAGTAGGTGTGGTTAATGATGGGGAGTAGGTGTGGTTAATGATGGGGAGTAGGTGTGGTTAATGATGGGGAGTAGGTGTGGTTAATGATGGGGAGTAGGTGTGGTTAATGATGGGGAGTAGGTGTGGTTAATGATGGGGAGTAGGTGTGGTTAATGATGGGGAGTAGGTGTGGTTAATGATGGGGAGTAGGTGTGGTTAATGATGGGGAGTAGGTGTGGTTAATGATGGGGAGTAGGTGTGGTTAATGATGGGAGTAGGTGTGGTTAATGATGGGGAGTAGGTGTGGTTAATGATGGGGAGTAGGTGTGGTTAAATGATGGGGAGTAGGTGTGGTTAATGATGGGGAGTAGGTGTGGTTAATGATGGGGAGCAGGTGTGTTAATGATGGGGAGTAGGTGTGGTTAATGATGGGGAGTAGGTGTGGTTAATGATGGGGAGTAGGTGTGGTTAATGATGGGGAGTAGGTGTGGTTAATGATGGGGAGCAGGTGTGGTTAATGATGGGGAGTAGGTGTGGTTAATGATGGGGAGTAGGTGTGGTTAATGATGGGGAGTAGGTGTGGTTAATGATGGGGAGTAGGTGTGGTTAATGATGGGGAGTAGGTGTGGTTAATGATGGGGAGTAGGTGTGGTTAACGATGGGGAGTAGGTGTGCTTAACAATGGGGAGTAGGTGTGGTTAATGATGGGGAGTAGGTGTGGTTAATGATGGGGAGTAGGTGTGGTTAATGATGGGGAGTAGGTGTGGTTAATGATGGGGAGTAGGTGTGGTTAATGATGGGGAGTAGGTGTGGTTAATGATGGGGAGTAGGTGTGGTTAATGATGGGGAGTAGGTGTGGTTAATGATGGGGAGTAGGTGTGGTTAATGATGGGGAGTAGGTGTGGTTAATGATGGGGAGTAGGTGTGGTTAATGATGGGGGAGTTAATGATGGGGTGTGGTTAATGATGGGGAGTAGGTGTGGTTAATGATGGGGAGTAGGTGTGGTTAATGATGGGGAGTAGGTGTGGTTAATGATGGGGAGTAGGTGTGGTTAACGATGGGGAGTAGGTGTGGTTAATGATGGGGAGTAGGTGTGGTTAATGATGGGGAGTAGGTGTGGTTAATGATGGGGAGTAGGTGTGGTTAATGATGGGGAGTAGGTGTGGTTAATGATGGGGAGTAGGTGTGGTTAATGATGGGGAGTAGGTGTGGTTAATGATAGGGGGTTAAGATGGGTGTGGTTAACAATGGGGAGTAGGTGTGGTTAATGATGGGGAGTAGGTGTGGTTAATGATGGGGAGTAGGTGTGGTTAATGATGGGGAGTAGGTGTGGTTAATGATGGGGAGTAGGTGTGGTTAATGATGGGGAGAGTAGGTGTGGTTAATGATGGGGAGTAGGTGTGGTTAATGATGGGGAGTAGGTGTGGTTAATGATGGGGAGTAGGTGTGGTTAATGATGGGGAGTAGGTGTGGTTAATGATGGGGAGTAGGTGTGGTTAATGATGGGGAGTAGGTGTGGTTAATGATGGGGAGTAGGTGTGGTTAATGATGGGGAGTAGGTGTGGTTAATGATGGGGAGTAGGTGTGGTTAATGATGGGGAGTAGGTGTGGTTAATGATGGGGAGTAGGTGTGGTTAATGATGGGGGTAGGTGTGGTTAATGATGGGTTAGGTGTGGTTAATGGGGAGTAGGTGTGGTTAATGATGGGGAGTAGGTGTGTGGTTAATGATGGGGAGTAGGTGTGGTTAATGATGGGGAGTAGGTGTGGTTAATGATGGGGAGTAGGTGTGGTTAATGATGGGGAGTAGGTGTGGTTAATGATGGGGAGTAGGTGTGGTTAATGATGGGGAGTAGGTGTGGTTAATGATGGGGAGTAGGTGTGGTTAATGATGGGGAGTAGGTGTGGTTAACGATGGTTGCCAGGACCGGTGGTTAGAAGACCAGCGACGTCCAGCGTCCGGAGGGAAGGAGCAGTTGTGACACGTCATCGCCTGACAGACTGCTGGAACATATGCTGTGGGTAACTGATATGTAACATACCTATCCAGGCCCATTTTGTATTATAACAATACTTCTCTACATATTCACAAACACATGTGTACACACACACACACACACACCAAAAAAACACACACACACACCAAAAAACACACACACACACACAGATTATTTCAAACTGTTTTATTACTCGACACATGGAGGAATCACAACGTTAATATACAAACGCTTTGGAACCAAAACACGTTATTATCCATGCGACATACAGTTTAGAGAGGAGGAGCTTATTCAATAAAAAGAGTGCCAGACAGTTTAGAGAGGAGGAGCTTATTCAAGGAAAAGGGTCCCAGACAGTTTAGAGAGGAGGGGCTTATTCAATAAAAAGAGTGCCAGACAGTTTAGAGAGGAGGAGCTTATTCAATAAAAAGGGTCCCAGACAGTTTAGAGAGGAGGAGCTTATTCAACAAAAAGGGTACCAGACAGTTTAGAGAGGGGCTTATTCAAGGAAAAGGGTCCCAGACAGTTTAGAGAGGAGGGGCTTATTCAATAAAAAGGGTCCCAGACAGTTTAGAGAGGAGGAGCTTATTCAACAAAAAGGGTCCCAGACAGTTTAGAGAGGGGCTTATTCAAGGAAAAGGGTCCCAGACAGTTTAGAGAGGGGCTTATTCAAGGAAAAGGGTCCCAGACAGTTTAGAGAGGAGGGGCTTATTCAAGGAAAAGGGTCCCAGACAGTTTAGAGAGGAGGGGCTTATTCAAGGAAAAGGGTCCCAGACAGTTTAGAGAGGAGGGGCTTATTCAATAAAAAGGGTCCCAGACAGTTTAGAGAGGAGGGGCTTATTCAACGAAAAGGGTACCAAAATGGCACCCTATTATTCTCTATATAATGTACTACTTTCAAAGTAATATACTATATAATGCACTATATGCAAAATTCAAAAGTAGTGCACAATATAGTGATAAAGGAATTGATATGTTTAAAGTAATGACTAAAGGATTCCAACCTGAAATCATGTAATTGTATGAAATGTGTTAGAGTAATAATTCCATAATGTGTGTGACTAGACCACTGTGTTACTATTTCGCAATATGAGCTGGGTAGAGTTGAGACATTCAAGGCCAACTGAACTGTCGAGTTGTTATAACTCTGAAAACTGACAACAGGAAAGAGGGCCCTTGCAAGGCCCCTCTAATCTAGGGAGGAGAGGAACAGCTAGAAACTGCCAGGCTTGGTAGAAAAGTGATAAACTGTGTGTAGGTGGGAGTTATAAAATGACTGTGTTTGCATTTTTTTAAACTTCAGAGTACTCTGAATAATGGATTGATTTATTGCAGACTGGGGGCTTTGTCTAATTCTTCATTAACCAGGGTCTTACAATCTTCTGGGAATTGGTCAAAGCTATAGTGATAGTTGAGTTCAACCATTGGGATAAAAATTCTAACAAAATAGTTCTGGAATATTATGTGATGATTCTAGACAGCTCTGTAGTTGTACTCCTCTTGGAACATGAGGAAATGAGCGGAACCTTCTTGAGTTCTAAAGTTCTGTTGCTTTGCCAGTCAGTTAGTTGTGGTCGAACAATGATTGTCTTCAGAGTTCCAAAAATAACCCTTGTTATAATCCATGATAGCATCATCCATGGTTGAGTTAAATGATGGTGCAACGGTTCGCCCTGGTTTTGGACCTGGTTCACCCTGGTATTGTCCTGGTTTTGGACCTGGTTCACCCTGGTATTGTCCTGATTGTGGACCTGGTTCACCCTGGTATTGTCCTGGTATGGGACCTGGTTCGTCCTGGTTTTGTACCTGGTTCACCCTGGTATTGTCCAGAACGGTCTGGAGTGGAGAGAGAGGTGAGGCAATAAAGATCCATAGTTTCACATAGGGAGAAGTCCTGGTAGTATAGTAGTAGTAGTATAGTAGTAGTAGTAGTAGTAGTAGTAGTAGTAGTAGTAGTATAGTATAGTCAAATGTCATATAGTAGTAGTAGTAGTGTAGTCCACTGTAGTATAGTAGTAGTGTAGTAGTGTAGTCCACTGTAGTATGGTAGTAGTGTAGTCCACTGTAGTATGGTAGTAGTGTAGTCCACTGTAGTATAGTAGTAGTGTAGTAGTGTAGTCCACTGTAGTATAGTAGTAGTGTAGTCCACTGTAGTATGGTAGTAGTGTAGTCCACTGTAGTATAGTAGTAGTATAGTCCACTGTAGTATAGTAGTAGTGTAGTAGTGTAGTCCACTGTAGTATAGTTGTAGTGTAGTCCACTGTAGTATAGTAGTAGTGTAGTCCACTGTAGTATAGTAGTAGTGTAGTCCACTGTAGTATAGTAGTAGTATAGTCCACTGTAGTATAGTAGTAGTGTAGTAGTGTAGTCCACTGTAGTATAGTAGTAGTGTAGTCCACTGTAGTATGGTAGTAGTGTAGTCCACTGTAGTATAGTAGTAGTATAGTCCACTGTAGTATAGTAGTAGTGTAGTAGTGTAGTCCACTGTAGTATAGTAGTAGTATTGTCCACTGTAGTATAGCAGTAGTATAGTCCACTGTTGTATGGTAGTAGTGTAGCCCACTGTAGTATAGTAGTAGTATAGTCCACTGTAGTATGGTAGTAGTGTAGACAACTGTAGTATAGTAGTAGTGTAGTAGTGTAGTCCACTGTAGTATAGTAGTAGTATTGTCCACTCTAGTATAGCAGTAGTATAGTCCACTGTAGTATAGTAGTAGTATAGTCCACTGTAGTATGGTAGTAGTGTAGTCCACTGTAGTATAGTAGTAGTATAGTCCACTGTAGTATGGTAGTAGTGTAGTCCACTGTAGTATAGTAGTAGTGTAGTCCACTGTAGTATAGTAGTAGTGTAGTCCACTAGTGTAGTAGTATAGTCCACTGTAGTATAGTAGTAGTGTAGTCCACTAGTATAGTAGTGGTAGTGTAGTCCACTGTAGTATAGTAGTAGTGTAGTCCACTAGTATAGTAGTAGTAGTATAGTCCACTATAGTATAGTAGTAGTGTAGTCCAATGTAGTATAGTAGTAGTGTAGTCCACTATAGTATAGTAGTAGTGTAGTCCACTAGTATAGTAGTAGTGTAGTCCACTAGTATAGTAGTTGTAGTGTAGTCCACTATAGTATAGTAGTAGTGTAGTCCACTTTAGTATAGCAGCAGTGTAGTCCACTAGTATAGTAGTAGTATACTACAGTGGTAGTGTACTGTAGTATAGCAGTAGTAGTAGTATAGCCCACTGTAGTATAGTAGTAGTGTAGTCCACTGTAGTATAGTAGTAGTGTAGTCCACTATGGTATAGTAGTAGTGTAGTCCACTATGGTATAGTAGTAGTGTAGTCCACTAGTATAGTAGTAGTGTAGTCCACTAGTATAGTAGTAGTGTAGTCCACTGTAGTATAGTAGTAGTGTAGTCCACTGTAGTATAGTAGTAGTATAGTCCACTGTAGTATAGTAGTAGTGTAGTCCACTAGTATAGTAGTGGTAGTGTAGTCCACTGTAGTATAGTAGTAGTGTAGTCCACTATAGTATAGTAGTAGTGTAGTCCACTATAGTATAGTAGTAGTGTAGTCCACTAGTATAGTAGTGGTAGTGTAGTCCACTATAGTATAGTAGTAGTGTAGTCCACTAGTATAGTAGTAGTGTAGTCCACTATAGTATAGTAGTAGTGTAGTCCACTATAGTATAGCAGTAGTGTAGTCCACTAGTATAGTAGTAGTATAGTCCACTAGTATAGTCCACTAGTATGGTAGTAGTGTAGTCCACTGTAGTATAGTAGTAGTGTAGTCCACTAGTAGTCCACTGTAGTAGTAGTAGTAGTCCACTAGTAGTATAGTAGTTAGTGTAGTCCACTAGTAGTATAGTAGTAGTGTAGTCCACTGTAGTATCCAGTAGTATAGTAGTAGTGTAGTCCACTGTAGTATAGTAGTAGTGTAGTCCCACTAGTAGTATAGCAGCAGTGTAGTCCACTAGTATAGTAGTAGTATACTACAGTGGTAGTGTACTGTAGTATAGCAGCAGTAGTAGTAGTATAGTCCACTGTAGTATAGTAGTAGTGTAGTCCACTGTAGTATAGTAGTAGTGTAGTCCACTAGTATAGTAGTAGTGTAGTCCACTATAGTATAGTAGTAGTGTAGTCCACTATGGTATAGTAGTAGTGTAGTCCACTATGGTATAGTAGTAGTGTAGTCCACTAGTATAGTAGTAGTGTAGTCCACTGTAGTATAGTAGTAGTGTAGTCCACTGTAGTATAGTAGTAGTATAGTCCACTGTAGTATAGTAGTAGTGTAGTCCACTAGTATAGTAGTGGTAGTGTAGTCCACTGTAGTATAGTAGTGGTAGTGTAGTCTACTATAGTATAGTAGTAGTGTAGTCCACTATAGTATAGTAGTAGTGTAGTCCACTAGTATAGTAGTAGTGTAGTCCACTAGTATAGTAGTAGTGTAGTCCACTAGTATAGTAGTAGTGTAGTCCACTATAGTATAGTAGTAGTGTAGTCCACTATAGTATAGCAGTAGTGTAGTCCACTAGTATAGCAGTAGTGTAGTCCACTGTAGTATAGTAGTAGTGTAGTCCACAGTAGTATAGTAGTAGTGTAGTCCACTAGTATGGTAGTAGTGTAGTCCACTGTAGTATAGTAGTAGTGTAGTCCATTGTAGTATAGTAGTAGTGTAGTCCACTGTAGTATAGTAGTAGTATAGTCCACTGTAGTATAGTAGTAGTATAGTCCACTAGTATAGTAGTGGTAGTGTAGTCCACTGTAGTATAGTAGTAGTGTAGTCCACTAGTATAGTAGTAGTAGTGTAGTCCACTGTAGTATAGTAGTTGTGTAGTCCACTGTAGTATAGTAGTAGTGTAGTCCACTGTAGTATAGTAGTGGTAGTGTAGTCCACTGTAGTATAGTAGTAGTGTAGTCCACTGTAGTATAGCAGCAGTGTAGTCCACTAGTATAGTAGTAGTATACTACAGTGGTAGTGTACTGTAGTATAGCAGTAGTAGTAGTATAGTCCACTGTAGTATAGTAGTACTGTAGTCCACTGTAGTATAGTAGTAGTGTAGTACACTCTAGTATAGTAGTAGTAGTAGTAGTGTAGTCCACTGTAGTATAGTAGTATAGTAGTAGTGTAGTCCACTGTAGTGTAGCAGTAGTAGTAGTGTAGTCCACTAGTATAGTAGTAGTGTTGTCCACTGTAGTATAGCAGTAGTGTAGTAGTGTAGTCCACTAGTATAGTGGTAGTGTAGTCCACTGTAGTATAGTAGTAGTGTAGTCCACTAGTATAGTAGTAGTGTAGTCCACTAGTATAGTAGTAGTGTAGTCCACTGTAGTATAGCAGTAGTAATGGTTGTGTAGTCCAATGTAGTATAGTAGTAGTGTAGTCCACTAGTATAGTAGTAGTGTAGTCCACTAGTATAGTAGTAGTGTAGTCCACTGTAGTATAGCAGTAGTAGTGTAGTAGTGTAGTCCAATGTAGTATAGTTGTAGTGTAGTCCACTGTAGTATAGTAGTAGTGTAGTCCACTAGTATAGTAGTAGTGTAGTCCACTAGTATAGTAGTAGTGTAGTCCACTGTAGTATAGTAGTGTAGTCCACTGTAGTATAGTAGTAGTGTAGTCCACTGTAGTATAGTAGTAGTGTAGTCCACTGTAGTATAGTAGTAGTGTAGTCCACTGTAGTATAGTAGTAGTGTAGTCCACTAGTATAGTAGTAGTGTAGTCCACTTGTATAGTAGTAGTGTAGTCCACTGTAGTATAGTAGTAGTGTAGTAGTGTAGTCCACTAGTATAGTAGTAGTGTAGTCCACTAGTATAGTAGTAGTGTAGTCCACTGTAGTATAGCAGTAGTAATGGTAGTGTAGTCCATTGTAGTATAGTAGTAGGTGTAGTCCACTGTAGTATAGTAGTAGTGTAGTCCACTGTAGTATAGTAGTAGTGTAGTCCACTAGTATAGTAGTAGTGTAGTCCACTAGTATAGTAGTAGTGTAGTCCACTGTACTATAGTAGTAGTGTAGTCCACTAGTATAGTAGTAGTGTAGTCCACTGTAGTATAGTAGTAGTGTAGTCCACTAGTATAGTAGTGTGTAGTCCACTAGTATAGTAGTAGTAGTGTAGTCCACTGTACTATAGTAGTAGGTGTAGTCCACTGTAGTATAGTAGTAGTGTAGTCCACTGTAGTATAGTAGTTGTCTAGTCCACTGTAGTATAGCAGTAGTAATGGTAGTGTAGTCCACTGTAGTATAGTAGTAGGTGTAGTCCACTAGTATAGTAGTAGTGTAGTCCACTAGTATAGTAGTAGTGTAGTCCACTGTAGTATAGTAGTAGGTGTAGTCCACTGTAGTATAGTAGTAGTGTAGTCCACTGTAGTATAGTAGTAGTGTAGTCCACTGTAGTATAGTAGTAGTGTAGTCCACTGTAGTATATTAGTAGTGTAGTCCACTGTAGTATAGTAGTAGTATAGTCCACTATAGTATACTAGTAGTCTAGTCCACTGTAGTATAGTAGTAGTGTAGTCCACTGTAGTATAGCAGTAGTAGTAGTGTAGTCCACTATAGTATACTAGTAGTGTAGTCCACTGTAGTATAGTAGTAGTAGTGTAATCCACTATAGTATAGTAGTAGTGTAGTAGTGTAGTCCACTGTAGTATAGTAGTAGTGTAGTCCACTGTAGTATAGTAGTAGTGTAGTAGTGTAGTCCACTGTAGTGTAGTAGTAGTATAGTCCACTGTAGTATAGTAGTAGTATAGTCCACTGTAGTATAGTAGTAGTGTAGTCCACTGTAGTATAGCAGTAGTAGTAGTGTAGTCCACTGTAGTATAGTAGTAGTGTAGTCCACTATAGTATAGTAGTAGTGTAGTCCACTATAGTATACTAGTAGTCTAGTCCACTGTAGTATAGTAGTAGTGTAGTCCACTGTAGTATAGCAGTAGTAGTAGTGTAGTCCACTATAGTATACTAGTAGTGTAGTCCACTGTAGTATAGTAGTAGTGTAATCCACTATAGTATAGTAGTAGTGTAGTAGTGTAGTCCACTGTAGTATAGTAGTAGTGTAGTCCACTGTAGTATAGTAGTAGTGTAGTAGTGTAGTCCACTGTAGTGTAGTAGTAGTATAGTCCACTGTAGTATAGTAGTAGTATAGTCCACTGTAGTATAGTAGTAGTGTAGTCCACTGTAGTATAGCAGTAGTAGTAGTGTAGTCCACTGTAGTATAGTAGTAGTGTAGTCCACTATAGTATAGTAGTAGTGTAGTCCACTATAGTATACTAGTAGTCTAGTCCACTGTAGTATAGTAGTAGTGTAGTCCACTGTAGTATAGCAGTAGTAGTGTAGTCCACTATAGTATACTAGTAGTGTAGTCCACTGTAGTATAGTAGTAGTGTAGTCCACTATAGTATAGTAGTAGTGTAGTAGTGTAGTCCACTGTAGTATAGTAGTAGTGTAGTCCACTGTAGTATAGTAGTAGTGTAGTCCACTGTAGTGTAGTAGTAGTATAGTCCACTGTAGTATAGTAGTAGTATAGTCCACTGTAGTATAGTAGTAGTGTAGTCCACTGTAGTATGGTAGTAGTGTAGTCCACTGTAGTATAGCAGTAGTAGTAGTGTAGTCCACTATAGTATACTAGTAGTGTAGTCCACTGTAGTATAGTAGTAGTGTAGTCCACTATAGTATAGTAGTAGTGTAGTAGTGTAGTCCACTGTAGTATAGTAGTAGTGTAGTCCACTGTAGTATAGTAGTAGTGTAGTCCACTGTAGTGTAGTAGTAGTATAGTCCACTGTAGTATAGCAGTAGTAGTAGTATAGTCCACTACAGTATAGTAGTAGTGTAGTCCACTGTAGTATAGTAGTAGTGTAGTCCACTGTAGTATGGTAGTAGTGTATTCCACTGTAGTATAGTAGTAGTGTAGTAGTGTAGTCCACTGTAGTATAGTAGTAGTATAGTCCACTGTAGTATAGTAGTAGTGTAGTCCACTGTAGTATAGTAGTAGTGTAGTCCACTAGTATACTAGTAGTGTAGTCCACTATAGTATAGTAGTAGTATAGTCCACTGTAGTATAGCAGTAGTGGTATAGTCCACTATAGTATAGTAGTAGTGTAGTCCACTGTAGTATAGTAGTAGTGTAGTCCACTGTAGTATAGTAGTAGTGTAGTCCACTGTAGTATAGTAGTAGTATAGTCCACTGTAGTAGTGTAGTCCACTATAGTATCGTAGTAGTGTAGTCCACTATAGTAGTAGTAGTATAGTCCACTGTAGTAGTGTAGTCCACTATAGTAGTAGTAGTATAGTCCACTGTAGTAGTAGCAGTATAGTCCACTGTAGTAGTGTAGTCCACTATAGTAGTAGTAGTATAGTCCACTGTAGTAGTGTAGTCCACTATAGTAGTAGTAGTATAGTCCACTGTAGTAGTGTAGTCCACTATAGTAGTAGTAGTATAGTCCACACTGTTCAACCGTGGTTAGATCACACTATTCAACCGTGGTTAGATCACACTGTTCAACCGTGGTTAGATCACACTATTCAACCGTGGTTAGACCACACTATTCAACCCACACTATTCAACCCACACTATTCAACCGTGGTTAGACCACACTATTCAACCCACACTATTCAACCCACAATATTCAACCCACACTATTCAACCGTGGTTAGACCACACTATTCAACCGTGGTTAGACCACACTATTCAACCATGGTTAGACCACACTATTCAACCCACACTATTCAACCGTGGTTAGATCACACTATTCAACCGTGGTTAGACCACACTATTCAACCCACACTATTCAACCGTGGTTAGACCACATTATTCAACCCACACTATTCAACTGTGGTTAGATAACACTATTCAACCGTGGTTAGACCACACTATTCAACCGTGGTTAGATCACACTATTCAACCATGGTTAGATCACACTATTCAAGCGTGGTTAGACCACACTATTCAACCCACACTATTCAACTGTGGTTAGATCACACTATTCAACCATGGTTAGACCACACTATTCAACCGTGGTTAGATCACACTATTCAACCATGGTTAGATCACACTATTCAAGCGTGGTTAGACCACACTATTCAACCCACACTATTCAACCGTGGTTAGACCACACTATTCAACGTGGTTAGATCACTATTCAATTCAACCGTGGTTAGACCACACTATTCAACCGTGGTTAGATCACACTATTCAACCGTGGTTAGATCACACTATTCAACCGTGGTTATTCAACCCACACTATTCAACCCACACTATTCAACTGTGGTTAGATCACACTATTCAACCGTGGTTAGACCACACTATTCAACCGTGGTTAGATCACACTATTCAACCGTGGTTAGATCACACTATTCAACCGTGGTTAGACCACACTATTCAACCGTGGTTAGACCACACTATTCAACCGTGGTTAGACCACACTATTCAACCGTGGTTAGACCACACTATTCAACCCACACTATTCAACCGTGGTTAGATCACTGACTGTAAAGTCTTCAAGTTGGGTATGGGTTTGGAGGTATAAGAGCTCTGTCTGTCTGAGTGAGGAGGGGAAGAAGTGCCAATGTGGTCATGTTGGAGTGAGGTTGTGGTCACATTGGAGTGAGGTTGTGGTCACATTGGAGTGAGGTTGTGGTCACATTGGAGTGAGGTTGTGGTCACATTGGAGTGAGGTTGTGGTCACATTTGGAGTGAGGTTGTGGTCACATTGGAGTGAGGTTGTGGTCACATTGGAGTGAGGTTGTGGTCACATTGGAGTGAGGTTGTGGTCACATTGGAGTGAGGTTGTGGTCACATTTGGAGTGAGGTTGTGGTCACATTGGAGTGAGGTTGTGGTCACATTGGAGTGAGATTGTGGTCACATTTGGAGTGAGGTTGTGGTCACATTTGGAGTGAGGTTGTGGTCACATTTGGAGTGAGGTTGTGGTCACATTTGGAGTGAGGTTGTGGTCACATTTGGAGTGAGGTTGTGGTCTGACATCTAGAAGAACCATCTGAAAGCTTCTCCACTGGGCACCGAGGGAGGACTCTGAGGAGAGAAGGAAACACACTGTTAAATCCTGATCAGTGGGAATAGAGATTGGACTGTTAGAATACTGACCAGTGGGAATAGAGACTGGACTGTTAGAATACTGACCAGTGGGAATAGAGACTGGACTGTTAGAATACTGACCAGTGGGAATAGAGACTGGACTGTTAGAATTCTGACCAGGGGGAATAGAGACTGGACTGTTAGAATTCTGACCAGGGGGAATAGAGACTGGACTGGTAGAATACTGACCAGTGGGAATAGAGACTGGACTGGTAGAATACTGACCAGTGGGAATAGAGACTGGACTGTTAGAATACTGGCCAGTGGGAATAGAGACTGGACTGTTAGAATACTGACCAGTGGGAATAGAGACCGGACTGTTAGAATACTGACCAGTGGGAATAGAGAGTGGACTGTTAGAATACTGTTAGAATACTGACCAGGGGGAATAGAGACTGGACTGTTAGAATACTGACCAGTGGGAATAGAGAGTGGACTGTTAGAATACTGTTAGAATACTGACCAGTGGGAATAGAGACTGGACTGTTAGAATACTGACCAGTGGGAATAGAGACTGGACTGTTAGAATACTGTTAGAATTCTGACCAGGGGGAATAGAGAGACTGGATTGTTAGAATACTGACCAGTGGGAATAGAGACTGGATTGGTAGAATACTGACCAGTGGGAATAGAGACTGGACTGGACCGTTAGAATACTGACCAGTGGGAATAGAGACTGGACTGTTAGAATACTGGCCAGTGGGAATAGAGACTGGACTGTTAGAATACTGACCAGTGGGAATAGAGACTGGACTGATAGAATGCTGACCAGTGGGAATAGAGACTGGACTGTTAGAATTCTGACCAGTGGGAATAGAGACTGGACTGATAGAATACTGACCAGTGGGAATAGAGACTGGACTGATAGAATACTGACCAGTGGGAATAGAGACTGGACTGTTAGAATACTGACCAGTGGGAATAGAGACTGGACTGTTAGAATACTGACCAGTGGGAATAGAGACTGGACTGATAGAATACTGACCAGTGGGAATAGAGACTGGACTGTTAGAATACTGACCAGTGGGAATAGAGACTGGACTGTTAGAATTCTGACCAGTGGGAATAGAGACTGGACTGGACTGTTAGAATACTGACCAGTGGGAATAGAGACTGGACTGTTAGAATACTGACCAGTGGGAATAGAGACTGTACTGTTAGAATACTGACCAGTGGGAATAGAGACTGTACTGTTAGAATACTGACCAGTGGGAATAGAGACTGGACTGTTAGAATACTGACCAGTGGGAATAGAGACTGGACTGTTAGAATACTGGCCAGTGGGAATAGAGACTGGACTGTTAGAATACTGACCAGTGGGAATAGAGACCGGACTGTTAGAATACTGACCAGTGGGAATAGAGAGTGGACTGTTAGAATACTGTTAGAATACTGACCAGGGGGAATAGAGACTGGACTGTTAGAATACTGACCAGTGGGAATAGAGAGTGGACTGTTAGAATACTGTTAGAATACTGACCAGTGGGAATAGAGACTGGACTGTTAGAATACTGACCAGTGGGAATAGAGACTGGACTGTTAGAATACTGTTAGAATTCTGACCAGGGGGAATAGAGACTGGACTGTTAGAATACTGACCAGTGGGAATAGAGACTGGATTGGTAGAATACTGACCAGTGGGAATAGAGACTGGACTGGACCGTTAGAATACTGACCAGTGGGAATAGAGACTGGACTGTTAGAATACTGGCCAGTGGGAATAGAGACTGGACTGTTAGAATACTGACCAGTGGGAATAGAGACTGGACTGATAGAATGCTGACCAGTGGGAATAGAGACTGGACTGTTAGAATTCTGACCAGTGGGAATAGAGACTGGACTGATAGAATACTGACCAGTGGGAATAGAGACTGGACTGATAGAATACTGACCAGTGGGAATAGAGACTGGACTGTTAGAATACTGACCAGTGGGAATAGAGACTGGACTGTTAGAATACTGACCAGTGGGAATAGAGACTGGACTGTTAGAATACTGACCAGTGGGAATAGAGACTGGACTGTTAGAATTCTGACCAGTGGGAATAGAGACTGGACTGGACTGTTAGAATACTGACCAGTGGGAATAGAGACTGGACTGTTAGAATACTGACCAGTGGGAATAGAGACTGTACTGTTAGAATACTGACCAGTGGGAATAGAGACTGTACTGTTAGAATACTGACCAGTGGGAATAGAGACTGGACTGTTAGAATACTGACCAGTGGGAATAGAGACTGTACTGTTAGAATACTGACCAGTGGGAATAGAGACTGGACTGTTAGAATACCGACCAGTGGGAATAGAGACTGGACTGTTAGAATACTGACCTGGACTGTTAGAATACTGACCAGTGGGAATAGAGACTGGACTGTTAGAATACTGACCAGTGGGAATAGAGACTGGACTGTTAGAATACTGACCAGTGGGAATAGAGACTGGACTGTTAGAATACTGACCAGTGGGAATAGAGACTGGACTGGACTGTTAGAATACTGACCAGTGGGAATAGAGACTGGACTGTTAGAATACTGACCAGTGGGAATAGAGACTGGACTGTTAGAATACTGACCAGTGGGAATAGAGACTGGACTGTTAGAATACTGACCAGTGGGAATAGAGACTGGACTGTTAGAATACTGACCAGTGGGAATAGAGACTGGACTGTTAGAATACTGACCAGTGGGAATAGAGACTGGACTGTTAGAATACTGACCAGTGGGAATAGAGACTGGACTGGACTGTTAGAATACTGACCAGTGGGAATAGAGACTGGACTGTTAGAATACTGACCAGTGGGAATAGAGACTGGACAGTTAGAATACTGTTAGAATACTGACCAGTGGGAATAGAGACTGGACTGTTAGAATACTGACCAGTGGGAATAGAGACTGGACTGTTAGAATACGGACCAGTGGGAATAGAGACTGGACTGTTAGAATACTGACCAGTGGGAATAGAGACTGGACTGTTAGAATACGGACCAGTGGGAATAGAGACTGAACTGTTAGAATACTGACCAGTAAGAATAGAGACTGGACTGTTAGAATGCTGACCAGTGGGAATAGAGACTGGACTGTTAGAATACTGACCAATGGGAATAGAGACTGGACTGTTAGAATACTGACCAGTGGGAATAGAGACTGGACTGTTAGAATACTGACCAGTGGGAATAGAGACTGGACTGGACTGTTAGAATACTGACCAGTGGGAATAGAGACTGGACTGTTAGAATACTGACCAGTGGGAATAGAGACTGGACTGGACTGTTAGAATACTGACCAGTGGGAATAGAGACTGGACTGTTAGAATACTGACCAGTGGGAATAGAGACTGGACAGTTAGCATACTGTTAGAATACTGACCAGTGGGAATAGAGACTGGACTGTTAGAATACTGACCAGTGGGAATAGAGACTGGACTGTTAGAATACGGACCAGTGGGAATAGAGACTGGACTGTTAGAATACTGACCAGTGGGAATAGAGACTGGACTGTTAGAATACGGACCAGTGGGAATAGAGACTGGACTGTTAGAATACTGACCAGTAAGAATAGAGACTGGACTGTTAGAATGCTGACAGTGGGAATAGAGACTGGACTGTTAGAATACTGACCAATGGGAATAGAGACTGGAATGTTAGAATACTGACCAATGGGAATAGAGACTGGACTGTTAGAATACTGACCAGTGGGAATAGAGACTGGACTGTTAGAATACTGATCAATGGGAATAGAGACTGGACTGTTAGAATACTGGCCAGTGGGAATAGAGACTGGACTGTTAGAATACTGACCAGTGGGAATAGAGACTGGACGGTTAGAATACTGTTAGAATACTGACCAGTGGGAATAGAGACTGGACTGGACTGTTAAAATACTGACCAGTGGGAATAGAGACTGGACTGTTAGAATACTGACCAGTGGGAATAGAGACTGGACTGGTATAATACTGACCAGTGGGAATAGAGACTGGACTGTTAGAATGCTGACCAGTGGGAATAGAGACTGGACTGTTAGAATACTGACCAGTGGGAATAGAGACTGGACTGTTAGAATACTGACCAATGGGAATAGAGACTGGACTGTTAGAATACTGACCAATGGGAATAGAGACTGGACTGTTAGAATACTGACCAATGGGAATAGAGACTGGACTGTTAGAATACTGACCAGTGGGAATAGAGACTGGACTGTTAGAATACTGACCAATGGCAATAGAGACTGGACTGTTAGAATACGGACCAGTGGGAATAGAGACTGGACTGTTAGAATACTGACCAGTGGGAATAGAGACTGGACTGTTCGAATACTGACCAATGGGAATAGAGACTGGACTGTTAGAATACTGGCCAGTGGGAATAGAGACTGGACTGTTAGAATACAGACCAGGGGGAATAGAGCCTGGACTTTTAGAATACGGACCAGTGGGAATAGAGACTGGACTGTTAGAATACTGACCAGTGGGAATAGAGACTGGACTGTTAGAATACTGACCAGTGGGAATAGAGACTGGACTGTTAGAATACTGACCAGTGGGAATAGAGACTGGACTGTTAGAATACTGACCAGTGGGAATAGAGACTGGACTGTTAGAATACTGGCCAGTGGGAATAGAGACTGGACTGTTAGAATGCTGACCAGTGGGAATAGAGACTGGACTGTTAGAATACTGACCAGTGGGAATAGAGACTGGACTGTTAGAATACTGACCAATTGGGAATAGAGACTGGACTGTTAGAATACTGACCAATGGGAATAGAGACTGGACTGTTAGAATACTGACCAATGGGAATAGAGACTGGACTGTTAGAATACTGACCAGTGGGAATAGAGACTGGACTGTTAGAATACTGACCAATGGCAATAGAGACTGGACTGTTAGAATACAGACCAGTGGGAATAGAGACTGGACTGTTAGAATACTGACCAGTGGGAATAGAGACTGGACTGTTCGAATACTGACCAATGGGAATAGAGACTGGACTGTTAGAATACTGGCCAGTGGGAATAGAGACTGGACTGTTAGAATACGGACCAGGGGGAATAGAGCCTGGACTTTAGAATACGGACCAGTGGGAATAGAGACTGGACTGTTAGAATACTGACCAGTGGGAATAGAGACTGGACTGTTAGAATACTGACCAGTGGGAATAGAGACTGGACTGTTAGAATACGGACCAGTGGGAATAGAGACTGGACTGTTAGAATACTGACCAGTAAGAATAGAGACTGGACTGTTAGAATGCTGACAGTGGGAATAGAGACTGGACTGTTAGAATACTGACCAATGGGAATAGAGACTGGAATGTTAGAATACTGACCAATGGGAATAGAGACTGGACTGTTAGAATACTGACCAGTGGGAATAGAGACTGGACTGTTAGAATACTGATCAATGGGAATAGAGACTGGACTGTTAGAATACTGGCCAGTGGGAATAGAGACTGGACTGTTAGAATACTGACCAGTGGGAATAGAGACTGGACGGTTAGAATACTGTTAGAATACTGACCAGTGGGAATAGAGACTGGACTGGACTGTTAAAATACTGACCAGTGGGAATAGAGACTGGACTGTGGGAATAGAGACTGGACTAGAATACTGACCAGTGGGAATAGAGACTGGACTGTTAGAATACTGACCAGTGGGAATAGAGACTGGACTGTTAGAATACTGACCAGTGGGAATAGAGACTGGACTGTTAGAATACTGACCAATGGGAATAGAGACTGGACTGTTAGAATACTGACCAATGGGAATAGAGACTGGACTGTTAGAATACTGACCAATGGGAATAGAGACTGGACTGTTAGAATACTGACCAGTGGGAATAGAGACTGGACTGTTAGAATACTGACCAGTGGGAATAGAGACTGGACTGTTCGAATACTGACCAATGGGAATAGAGACTGGACTGTTAGAATACTGGTCAGTGGGAATAGAGACTGGACTGTTAGAATACGGACCAGGGGGAATAGAGCCTGGACTTTTAGAATACGGACCAGTGGGAATAGAGACTGGACTGTTAGAATACTGACCAGTGGGAATAGAGACTGGACTGTTAGAATACTGACCAGTGGGAATAGAGACTGGACTGTTAGAATACTGACCAGTGGGAATAGAGACTGGACTGTTAGAATACTGACCAGTGGGAATAGAGACTGGACTGTTAGAATACTGGCCAGTGGGAATAGAGACTGGACTGTTAGAATGCTGACCAGTGGGAATAGAGACTGGACTGTTAGAATACTGACCAGTGGGAATAGAGACTGGACTGTTAGAATACTGACCAATGGGAATAGAGACTGGACTGTTAGAATACTGACCAATGGGAATAGAGACTGGACTGTTAGAATACTGACCAATGGGAATAGAGACTGGACTGTTAGAATACTGACCAGTGGGAATAGAGACTGGACTGTTAGAATACTGACCAATGGCAATAGAGACTGGACTGTTAGAATACGGACCAGTGGGAATAGAGACTGGACTGTTAGAATACTGACCAGTGGGAATAGAGACTGGACTGTTCGAATACTGACCAATGGGAATAGAGACTGGACTGTTAGAATACTGGCCAGTGGGAATAGAGACTGGACTGTTAGAATACGGACCAGGGGGAATAGAGCCTGGACTTTAGAATACGGACCAGTGGGAATAGAGACTGGACTGTTAGAATACTGACCAGTGGGAATAGAGACTGGACTGTTAGAATACTGACCAGTGGGAATAGAGACTGGACTGTTAGAATACTGACCAGTGGGAATAGAGACTGGACTGTTAGAATACTGACCAGTGGGAATAGAGACTGGACTGTTAGAATACTGGCCAGTGGGAATAGAGACTGGACTGTTAGAATACTGACCAGTGGGAATAGAGACTGGACTGTTAGAATACTGGCCAGTGGGAATAGAGACTGGACTGTTAGAATACTGTTAGAATACTGACCAGTGGGAATAGAGACTGGACTGTTAGAATACTGACCAGTGGGAATAGAGACTGGACTGTTAGAATACTGACCAGTGGGAATAGAGACTGGACTGTTAGAATACTGACCAGTGGGAATAGAGACTGGACTGTTAGAATACGGACCAGTGGGAATAGAGACTGGTAAGAGACATGAGGGGTACCATAATGAAGCATGGGAGGGGCTGACGCAGGGAACACGATTGCATGTGACAGTACTGATAAGGGGAGAAACTGTTGAAGGCTCATATCACTTAGGTCCCTGCTAAGCAATAATTATGCCATGCTTAGCGATAAGAGACTCCACCCAAAGTGGGGTATGAATACCACCTCGGGTGAAGCTTTGTCTGAGGTACAGCTGTATCGACCCTCTGGGAATAATTTGACTTGGTCTCTAGTGTCCGTGAGTTATTTACTCTGAAAATTAGAACCTAACAGTTATAACATGTACAGAAAAGACAGGAATGCCAAAGGTGGAGGTGCTGCTGTTTATATTCAGAACCACATTCCTGTAAAGATTAGAGAGGATCTCATGTTAAATACTGCTGAAGTAATATGGCTACAGGTTCATCTGCCTCACCTAAAGCCCATTCTGGTGGGAAGCTGCTATAGACACCACGTGCTAACAGTCAGTATCTGGATAACGTTTGAAATGCTTGATAATGTCTGTGATATCAACCTACCAGGGTCGTTACAAACAGCACAGGAATTAAATTAACATGTATTAATCACATCTTTACTAATGCTGCAGAAATTGGTTTTCAAGCTGTATCTAGATCCATCGGATGTAGTATCCATATCTAGTAAAACCAAAGGCTTGGCCTAATATAGTGTATGAGGCCAGGCTGGGCCTAATATAGTGTATAAGAGGTAAGGCTGGGCCTAATATAGTGTATAAGAGGCCAGGCTGGGCCTAATATAGTGTATAAGAGGTAAGGCTGGGCCTAATATAGTGTATAAGAGGCCAGGCTGGCCCTAATATAGTGTATAAGAGGTAAGGCTGGGCCTAATATAGGGAATAAGAGGCCAGGCTGGGCCTAATATAGTGTATAAGAGGTCAGGCTGGGCCTAATATAGTGTATAAGAGGTCAGACTGGGCCTAATATATAGTGTATAAGAGGTCAGGCTGGGCCTAATATAGTGTATAAGAGGTCAGGCTGGGCCTAATATAGTGTATAAGAGGTCTTACAATACGTTTTGTAGTGATTCATATGTTGTTCATGAAAATAATATTTGATGGTGTGTAATGAGAAGCAACCAGACGCTGCTGGTCTGTGGTGTGTAGTGAGGAGCAACCAGACGCTGCTGGTCTGTGGTGTGTAATGAGGAGCAACCAGACGCTGCTGGTCTGTGGTGAGTAATGAGGAGCAACCAGGCGCTGCTGGTATGTGGTGTGTAATGAGGAGCAACCAGACGCTGCTGGTCTTTGGGGAGTAATGAGGAGCAACCAGACGCTGCTGGTCTTTGGGGAGTAATGAGGAGCAACCAGACGCTGCTGGTCTGTGGTGTGTAATGAGGAGCAACCAGACACTGCTGGTCTGTAGTTTGTAATGAGGAGCAACCAGACGCTGCTGGTCTGTGGTGTGTAATGAGGAGCAACCAGACACTGCTGGTCTGGGGTGTGTAATGAGGAGCAACCAGACGCTGCTGGTCTGTATTTTGTTAATGAGGAGCAACCAGACGCTGCTGGTCTGTGGTGCGTAATGAGGAGCAACCAGACACTGCTGGTCTGTGGTGTGTAATGAGGAGCAACCAGACACTGCTGGTCTGTGGTGTGTAATGAGGAGCAACCAGACGCTGCTGGTCTGTGGTGAGTAATGAGGAGCAACCAGACGCTGCTGGTATGTGGTGTGTAATGAGGAGCAACCAGACGCTGCTGGTCTGTGGTGTGTAATGAGGAGCAACCAGACGCTGCTGGTCTTTGGGGAGTAATGAGGAGCAACCAGACGCTGCTGATCTGTGGTGTGTAATGAGGAGCAACCAGACACTGCTGGTCTGTGGTGTGTAATGAGGAGCAACCAGACACTGCTGGTCTGTGGTGTGTAATGAGGAGCAACCAGACGCTGCTGGTCTGTGGTGAGTAATGAGGAGCAACCAGATGCTGCTGGTATGTGGTGTGTAATGAGGAGCAACCAGACACTGCTGGTCTGGGGTGTGTAATGAGGAGCAACCAGACGCTGCTGGTCTGTATTTTGTTAATGAGGAGCAACCAGACGCTGCTGGTCTGTGGTGCGTAATGAGGAGCAACCAGACACTGCTGGTCTGTGGTGTGTAATGAGGAGCAACCAGACACTGCTGGTCTGTGGTGTGTAATGAGGAGCAACCAGACGCTGCTGGTCTGTGGTGAGTAATGAGGAGCAACCAGACGCTGCTGGTATGTGGTGTGTAATGAGGAGCAACCAGACGCTGCTGGTCTGTGGTGTGTAATGAGGAGCAACCAGACGCTGCTGGTCTTTGGGGAGTAATGAGGAGCAACCAGACGCTGCTGATCTGTGGTGTGTAATGAGGAGCAACCAGACACTGCTGGTCTGTGGTGTGTAATGAGGAGCAACCAGACACTGCTGGTCTGTGGTGTGTAATGAGGAGCAACCAGACGCTGCTGGTCTGTGGTGAGTAATGAGGAGCAACCAGACGCTGCTGGTATGTGGTGTGTAATGAGGAGCAACCAGACGCTGCTGGTCTGTGGTGTGTAATGAGGAGCAACCAGACGCTGCTGGTCTTTGGGGAGTAATGAGGAGCAACCAGACGCTGCTGATCTGTGGTGTGTAATGAGGAGCAACCAGACGCTGCTGGTCTGTTGTGTGTAATGAGGAGCAACCAGACACTGCTGGTCTGTAGTTTGTAATGAGGAGCAACCAGACGCTGCTGGTCTGTGGTGTGTAATGAGGAGCAACCAGACACTGCTGGTCTGGGGTGTGTAATGAGGAGCAACCAGACGCTGCTGGTCTGTATTTTGTTAATGAGGAGCAACCAGACGCTGCTGGTCTGTGGTGCGTAATGAGGAGCAACCAGACACTGCTGGTCTGTGGTGTGTAATGAGGAGCAACCAGACGCTGCTGGTCTGTGGTGTGTAATGAGGAGCAACCAGACGCTGCTGGTCTGTGGTGTGTAATGAGGAGCAACCAGACACTGCTGGTCTGTAGTTTGTAATGAGGAGCAACCAGACGCTGCTGGTCTGTGATGTGTAATGAGGAGCAACCAGACGCTGCCAGTCTGTAGTTTGTAATGAGGAGCAACCAGACGCTGCTGGTCTGTGGTGTTTACTGAGGAGCAACCAGACGCTGCTGGTCAGTGGTGTGTAATGAGGAGCAACCAGACACTGCTGGTCTGGGGTGTGTAATGAGGAGCAACCAGACGCTGCTGGTCTGTATTTTGTTAATGAGGAGCAACCAGACGCTGCTGGTCTGTGGTGCGTAATGAGGAGCAACCAGACACTGCTGGTCTGTGGTGTGTAATGAGGAGCAACCAGACGCTGCTGGTCTGTGGTGTGTAATGAGGAGCAACCAGACGCTGCTGGTCTGTATTTTGTTAATGAGGAGCAACCAGACGCTGCTGGTCTGTGGTGCGTAATGAGGAGCAACCAGACACTGCTGGTCTGTGGTGTGTAATGAGGAGCAACCAGACGCTGCTGGTCTGTGGTGTGTAATGAGGAGCAACCAGACGCTGCTGGTCTGTGGTGAGTAATGAGGAGCAACCAGACGCTGCTGGTATGTGGTGTGTAATGAGGAGCAACCAGACGCTGCTGGTCTGTGGTGTGTAATGAGGAGCAACCAGACGCTGCTGGTCTTTGGGGAGTAATGAGGAGCAACCAGACGCTGCTGATCTGTGGTGTGTAATGAGGAGCAACCAGACGCTGCTGGTCTGTGGTGTGTAATGAGGAGCAACCAGACACTGCTGGTCTGTAGTTTGTAATGAGGAGCAACCAGACGCTGCTGGTCTGTGGTGTGTAATGAGGAGCAACCAGACACTGCTGGTCTGGGGTGTGTAATGAGGAGCAACCAGACGCTGCTGGTCTGTATTTTGTTAATGAGGAGCAACCAGACGCTGCTGGTCTGTGGTGCGTTATGAGGAGCAACCAGACACTGCTGGTCTGTGGTGTGTAATGAGGAGCAACCAGACGCTGCTGGTCTGTGGTGTGTAATGAGGAGCAACCAGACGCTGCTGGTCTGTGGTGTGTAATGAGGAGCAACCAGACACTGCTGGTCTGTGGGGAGTAATGAGGAGCAACCAGACGCTGCTGGTCTGTGGTGTGTAATGAGGAGCAACCAGACGCTGCTGGTCTGTGGTGTGTAATGAGGAGCAACCAGACACTGCTGGTCTGTGGTGTGTAATGAGGAGCAACCAGACGCTGCTGGTCTGTGGTGTGTAATGAGGAGCAACCAGACGCTGCTGGTCTGGTGTGTAATGAGGAGCAACCAGACGCTGCTGGTCTGTGGTGTGTAATGAGGAGCAACCAGACGCTGCTGGTCTGTGGTGTGTAACGAGGAGCAACCAGACGCTGCTGGTCTGTGGTGTGTAACGAGGAGCAACCAGACGCTGCTGGTCTGTGGTGTGTAATGAGGAGCAACCAGACGCTGCTGGTCTGTGGTGTGTAATGAGGAGCAAACAGACGCTGCTGGTCTGTGGTGTGTAATGAGGAGCAACCAAACGCTGCTGGTCTGTGGTGTGTAATGAGGAGCAACCAGACGCTGCTGGTCTGTGGTGTGTAATGAGGAGCAAACAGACGCTGCTGGTCTGTGGTGTGTAATGAGGAGCAACCAAACGCTGCTGGTCTGTGGTGTGTAATGAGGAGCAACCAGACGCTGCTGGTCTGTGGTGTGTAATGAGGAGCAACCAGACGCTGCTGGTCTGTGGTGTGTAATGAGGAGCAACCAGACGCTGCTGGTCCGTGGTGTGTAATGAGGAGCAACCAGACGCTGCCCTGGACACATTAATGAAACTACTTTTCCCAGTTACTAATAAACACCCATTAAGAACATGACTGTAAAAACAGTTATCCTTGTGAACTGATGAGGAATTAAAAAGTGTTTGGTTGAGAGGAATGAGGCAAAGAGATGGCAAATAAGTCTGGCTGCACAACCGATTGGCAAACGAACTGCAAGTTGACAAATCATGAGACTAAACTGAATGAAAACAAGAAGAAACTACACTATGAAACAAAGATAAATGACAAAGAATGACAGTTAAACGCTTTGAAGCTTAAATTACATTTTGGGGAAAAAAGGCAAACTCAGCTCCATTATTCATAGAATCAGATGGATCATTCATCACAAAACCTGAACCTACTCTAATGATTTTTTCATTGGCAAGATTAGCAATCTGAGGGATGACATGCCAACACCAAACGCTGACACTACACATCCAAGTATATCTGACTGAATTATGAAAGACAAGAATTGTACTTTTTAATTCTGTGAAGTCAGTGCGAAAGAGGTGAAGAAATGATTGTTGTCGATCAACAATGACAAGCCACTGGGGTCTGACAACTTGGATGGAACCTTACTGAGTGGACGATATTTCCACATCTTCAATTTAAGCCTACTAGAGAGTGTGTACCCTCAGGCCTGGAGGGGAGCTAAAGACATTCTGCTACCTAAGAATAGTACAGCCCCAATACTGGCTCAAAAAGCCAACTAGCCAGCCTGCTACCAACCCTTAGTAAACTTCTGGAAAAATGCGTTTGACCAGATACAATGCTATTTTACAGTAAACAAACTGACAACAGAATTTCACCATGCCTATAGGGAAGGACATTCAACAAGCACAGCACTTATACAGATGACTGATGATTGGCTGAGAGAAATTCAAAAGTATTTTGGGGGCTGTTTTGTTAGACTGAGAAAAAAATATTGATTGTGGGGGCTCTTTTGTTCGACTTCAATAATAAAAAGATTGTGGGGTCTGTTTTGTTAGACTTCAGTGCAGCTTTTGGTATTGAAACTCGTGCTCAGACACACAGCTCAGACACCCATACATACCCCACAAGACATGCCACCAGAGGTCTGTTTAAAATACTAGCACACAGCTCAGACACCCATACATACCCCACAAGACATACCACCAGAGGTCTGTTTAAACTACTAGCACACAGCTCAGACACCCATACATACCCCACTAGACATGCCACCAGAGGTCTGTTTAAACTACTAGCACACAGCTCAGACACCCAACATACCCCACAAGACATGCCACCAGAGGTCTTTTTAAACTACTAACACACAGCTCAGACACCCATACATACCCCACAAGACATGCCACCAGAGGTCTGTTTAAACTACTGGCACACAGCTCAGACACCCACCAGAGGTCTGTCTAAACTACTGACACACAGCTCAGACACCCATACATACCCCACAAGACATGCCACCAGAGGTCTTTTTAAACTACTAACACACAGCTCAGACACCCATGCATACCCCACAAGACATGCCACCAGAGGTCTCTTCAAGTCCAGTCCAGAACAGACTATGGGAAGTGCACAGTACTACATAGAGCCATGACTACATGGAACTCTATTCCACAGTACTACATAGAGCCATGACTACATGGAACTCTATTCCACAGTACTACATAGAGCCATGACTACATGGAACTCTATTCCACAGTACTACATAGAGCCATGACTACATGGAACTCTATTCCACAGTACTACATAGAGCCATGACTACATGGAACTCTATTCCACAGTACTACATAGAGCCATGACTACATGGAACTCTATTCCACAGTACTACATAGAGCCATGACTACATGGAACTCTATTCCACAGTACTACATAGAGACATGACTACATGGAACTCTATTCCACAGTACTACATAGAGCCATGACTACATGGAACTCTATGCCACAGTACTACATAGAGCCATGACTACATGGAACTCTATTCCACAGTACTACATAGAGCCATGACTACATGGAACTCTATTCCACAGTACTACATAGAGCCATGACTACATGGAACTCTACTCCACAGTACTACATAGAGCCATGACTACATGGAACTCTATTCCACAGTACTACATAGAGCCATGACTACATGGAACTCTATTCCACAGTACTACATAGAGCCATGACTACATGGAACTCTATTCCCCAGTACTACATAGAGCCATGACTACATGGAACTCTACTCCACAGTACTACATAGAGCCATGACTACATGGAACTCTATTCCACAGTACTACATAGAGCCATGACTACATGGAACTCTATTCCACAGTACTACATAGAGCCATGACTACATGGAACTCTATTCCACAGTACTACATAGAGCCATGACTACATGGAACTCTATTCCACAGCACTACATAGAGCCATGACTACATGGAACTCTATTCCACAGTACTACATAGAGCCATGACTACATGGAACTCTATTCCACAGTACTACATAGAGCCATGACTACATGGAACTCTATTCCACAGTACTACATAGAGCCATGACTACATGGAACTCTATTCCACAGTACTACATAGAGCCATGACTACATGGAACTCTATTCCACAGTACTACATAGAGCCATGACTACATGGAACTCTATTCCACAGTACTACATAGAGCCATGACTACATGGAACTCTATTCCACAGTACTACATAGAGCCATGACTACATGGAACTCTACTCCACAGTACTACATAGAGCCATGACTACATGGAACTCTATTCCACAGTACTACATAGAGCCATGACTACATGGAACTCTATTCCACAGTACTACATAGAGCCATGACTACATGGAACACTATTCCCCAGTACTACATAGAGCCATGACTACATGGAACTCTACTCCACAGTACTACATAGAGCCGTGACTACATGGAACTCTATTCCACAGTACTACATAGAGCCATGACTACATGGAACTCTATTCCACAGTACTACATAGAGCCATGACTACATGGAACTCTATTCCACAGTACTACATAGAGCCATGACTACATGGAACTCTATTCCACAGTACTACATAGAGCCATGACTACATGGAACTCTATTCCACAGTACTACATAGAGCCATGACTACATGGAACTCTATTCCACAGTACTACATAGAGCCATGACTACATGGAACTCTATTCCACAGTACTACATAGAGCCATGACTACATGGAACTCTACTCCACAGTACTACATAGAGCCATGACTACATGGAACTCTATTCCACAGTACTACATAGAGCCATGACTACATGGAACTCTATTCCACAGTACTACATAGAGCCATGACTACATGGAACTCTATTCCCCAGTACTACATAGAGCCATGACTACATGGAACTCTACTCCACAGTACTACATAGAGCCATGACTACATGGAACTCTATTCCACAGTACTACATAGAGCCATGACTACATGGAACTCTATTCCACAGTACTACATAGAGCCATGACTACATGGAACTCTATTCCACAGTACTACATAGAGCCATGACTACATGGAACTCTATTCCACAGTACTACATGGAACTCTATTCCACAGTACTACATAGAGCCATGACTACATGGAACTCTATTCCACAGTACTACATAGAGCCATGACTACATGGAACTCTATTCCACAGTACTACATAGAGCCATGACTACATGGAACTCTATTCCACAGTACTACATAGAGCCATGACTACATGGAACTCTATTCCACAGTACTACATAGAGCCATGACTACATAGAACTCTACTCCACATCAGGTAACTGACAAGCAGTAGAATCAGATTGAAAAACAGATAGAAATACACCTTATGGAACAAAGGGGACTGTGAAGAAACACACATATACACACAATAACATATATACACTATACACACAGGTACACGTGGATTTTGTGTTGTAGATATGTGGTAGTGGAGGAGGGGCCTGAGGACAAACACTGACTGTGTTGTGAAATCTGTAATGAATGTATTGTAATGTTTTTTAACCCCAGGAAGAGTAGCTGCTGCAGGAACTAATGGGGATCCATAATAAACCCCAGGAAGAGTAGCTGCTGCAGGAACTAATGGGGATCCATAATAAACCCCAGGAAGAGTAGCTGCTGCCTTGGCAGGAACTAATGGGGATCCATAATAAACCCCAGGAAGAGTAGCTGCTGCCTTGACAGGAACTAATGGGGATCCATAATAAACCCCAGGAAGAGTAGCTGCTGCCTTGGCAGGAACTAATGGGGATCCATAATAAACCCCAGGAAGAGTAGCTGCTGCCTTGGCAGGAACTAATGGGGATCCATAATAAACCCCAGGAAGAGTAGCTGCTGCCTTGGCAGGAACTAATGGGGATCCATAATAAACCCCAGGAAGAGTAGCTGCTGCAGGAACTAATGGGGATCCATAATAAACCCCAGGAAGAGTAGCTGCTGCAGGAACTAATGGGGATCCATAATAAACCCCAGGAAGAGTAGCTGCTGCAGGAACTAATGGGGATCCATAATAAACCCCAGGAAGAGTAGCTGCTGCAGGAACTAATGGGGATCCATAATAAACCCCAGGAAGAGTAGCTGCTGCAGGAACTAATGGGGATCCATAATAAACCCCAGGAAGAGTAGCTGCTGCAGGAACTAATGGGGATCCATAATAAACCCCAGGAAGAGTAGCTGCTGCAGGAACTAATGGGGATCCATAATAAACCCCAGGAAGAGTAGCTGCTGCAGGAACTAATGGGGATCCATAATAAACCCCAGGAAGAGTAGCTGCTGCCTTGGCAGGAACTAATGGGGATCCATAATAAACCCCAGGAAGAGTAGCTGCTGCAGGAACTAATGGGGATCCATAATAAACCCCAGGAAGAGTAGCTGCTGCAGGAACTAATGGGGATCCATAATAAACCCCAGGAAAGAGTAGCTGCTGCAGGAACTAATGGGGATCCATAATAAACCCCAGGAAGAGTAGCTGCTGCCTTGGCAGGAACTAATGGGGATCCATAATAAACCCCAGGAAGAGTAGCTGCTGTCTTGGCAACAGGAACTAATGGGGATCCATAATAAACCCCAGGAAGAGTAGCTGCTGTCTTGGCAGGAACTAATGGGGATCCATAATAAACCCCAGGAAGAGTAGCTGCTGCCTTGGCAGGAACTAATGGGGATCCATAATAAACCCAAGGAAGAGTAGCTGCTGCCTTGGCAGGAACTAATGGGATCTATAATAAACCCCAGGAAGAGTAGCTGCTGCCTTGGCAGGAACTAATGGGGATCCATAATAAACCCAAGGAAGAGTAGCTGCTGCCTTGGTAGGAACTAATGGGGATCCATAATAAACCCCAGGAAGAGTAGCTGCTGCCTTGGTAGGAACTAATGGGGATCCATAATAAACCCCAGGAAGAGTAGCTGCTGCCTTGGTAGGAACTAATGGGGATCCATAATAAACCCCAGGAAGAGTAGCTGCTGCCTTGGTAGGAACTAATGGGGATCCATAATAAACCCCAGGAAGAGTAGCTGCTGCCTTGGCTAATGGGGATCCATAATAAACCCCAGGAAGAGTAGCTGCTGCAGGAACTAATGGGGATCCATAATAAACCCCAGGAAGAGTAGCTGCTGCAGGAACTAATGGGGATCCATAATAAACCCCAGGAAGAGTAGCTGCTGCAGGAACTAATGGGGATCCATAATAAACCCCAGGAAGAGTAGCTGCTGCCTTGGCAGGAACTAATGGGGATCCATAATAAACCCCAGGAAGAGTAGCTGCTGCAGGAACTAATGGGGATCCATAATAAACCCCAGGAAGAGTAGCTGCTGCAGGAACTAATGGGGATCCATAATAAACCCCAGGAAGAGTAGCTGCTGCAGGAACTAATGGGGATCCATAATAAACCCCAGGAAGAGTAGCTGCTGCCTTGGCAGGAACTAATGGGGATCCATAATAAACCCCAGGAAGAGTAGCTGCTGTCTTGGCAACAGGAACTAATGGGGATCCATAATAAACCCCAGGAAGAGTAGCTGCTGTCTTGGCAGGAACTAATGGGGATCCATAATAAACCCCAGGAAGAGTAGCTGCTGCCTTGGCAGGAACTAATGGGGATCCATAATAAACCCCAGGAAGAGTAGCTGCTGCCTTGGCAGGAACTAATGGGATCTATAATAAACCCCAGGAAGAGTAGCTGCTGCCTTGGCAGGAACTAATGGGGATCCATAATAAACCCAAGGAAGAGTAGCTGCTGCCTTGGTAGGAACTAATGGGGATCCATAATAAACCCCAGGAAGAGTAGCTGCTGCCTTGGTAGGAACTAATGGGGATCCATAATAAACCCCAGGAAGAGTAGCTGCTGCCTTGGTAGGAACTAATGGGGATCCATAATAAACCCCAGGAAGAGTAGCTGCTGCCTTGGTAGGAACTAATGGGGATCCATAATAAACCCCAGGAAGAGTAGCTGCTGCCTTGGTAGGAACTAATGGGGATCCATAATAAACCCCAGGAAGAGTAGCTGCTGCAGGAACTAATGGGGATCCATAATAAACCCCAGGAAGAGTAGCTGCTGCCTTGGCAGGAACTAATGGGGATCCATAATAAACCCAAGGAAGAGTAGCTGCTGCCTTGGTAGGAACTAATGGGGATCCATAATAAACCCCAGGAAGAGTAGCTGCTGCCTTGGTAGGAACTAATGGGGATCCATAATAAACCCCAGGAAGAGTAGCTGCTGCCTTGGTAGGAACTAATGGGGATCCATAATAAACCCCAGGAAGAGTAGCTGCTGCCTTGGTAGGAACTAATGGGGATCCATAATAAACCCCAGGAAGAGTAGCTGCTGCCTTGGTAGGAACTAATGGGGATCCATAATAAACCCCAGGAAGAGTAGCTGCTGCAGGAACTAATGGGGATCCATAATAAACCCCAGGAAGAGTAGCTGCTGCAGGAACTAATGGAGATCCATAATAAACCCCAGGAAGTGTAGCTGCTGCAGGAACTAATGGGGATCCATAATAAACCCCAGGAAGTGTAGCTGCTGCAGGAACTAATGGGGATCCATAATAAACCCCAGGAAGTGTAGCTGCTGCAGGAACTAATGGGGATCCATAATAAACCCCAGGAAGTGTAGCTGCTGCAGGAACTAATGGGGATCCATAATAAACCCCAGGAAGTGTAGCTGCTGCAGGAACTAATGGGGATCCATAATAAACCCCAGGAAGTGTAGCTGCTGCAGGAACTAATGGGGATCCATAATAAACCCCAGGAAGTGTAGCTGCTGCAGGAACTAATGGGGATCCATAATAAACCCCAGGAAGAGTAGCTGCTGCCTTGGCAGGAACTAATGGGGATCCATAATAAACCCCAGGAAGAGTAGCTGCTGCCTTGGCAGGAACTAATGGGGATCCATAATAAACCCCAGGAAGTGTAGCTGCTGCAGGAACTAATGGGGATCCATAATAAACCCCAGGAAGAGTAGCTGCTGCAGGAACTAATGGGGATCCATAATAAACCCCAGGAAGAGTAGCTGCTGCCTTGACAGGAACTAATGGGGATCCATAATAAACCCCAGGAAGAGTAGCTGCTGCCTTGACAGGAACTAATGGGGATCCATAATAAACCCCAGGAAGAGTAGCTGCTGCCTTGACAGGAACTAATGGGGATCCATAATAAACCCCAGGAAGAGTAGCTGCTGCAGGAACTAATGGGGATCCATAATAAACCCCAGGAAGAGTAGCTGCTGCAGGAACTAATGGGGATCCATAATAAACCCCAGGAAGAGTAGCTGCTGCCTTGACAGGAACTAATGGGGATCCATAATAAACCCCAGGAAGAGTAGCTGCTGCCTTGACAGGAACTAATGGGGATCCATAATAAACCCCAGGAAGAGTAGCTGCTGCCTTGACAGGAACTAATGGGGATCCATAATAAACCCCAGGAAGAGTAGCTGCTGTCTTGGCAGGAACTAATGGGGATCCATAATAAACCCCAGGAAGTGTAGCTGCTGCCTTGACAGGAACTAATGGGGATCCATAATAAACCCCAGGAAGAGTAGCTGCTGTCTTGGCAGGAACTAATGGGGATCCATAATAAACCCCAGGAAGAGTAGCTGCTGCCTTGGCAGGAACTAATGGGGATCCATAATAAACCCCAGGAAGAGTAGCTGCTGTCTTGGCAGGAACTAATGGGGATCCATAATAAAACCCAGGAAGAGTAGCTGCAGTCTTGGCAGGAACTAATGGGGATCCATAATAAACCCCAGGAAGAGTAGCTGCTGTCTTGGCAGGAACTAATGGGGATCCATAATAAACCCCAGGAAGAGTAGCTGCTGCCTTGGCAGGAACTAATAGGGATCCATAATAAACCCCAGGAAGAGTAGCTGCTGCCTTGGCAGGAACTAATGGGGATCCATAATAAACCCCAGGAAGAGTAGCTGCTGTCTTGGCAGGAACTAATGGGGATCCATAATAAACCCCAGGAAGAGTAGCTGCTGTCTTGGCAGGAACTAATGGGGATCCATAATAAAACCCAGGAAGAGTAGCTGCAGTCTTGGCAGGAACTAATGGGGATCCATAATAAACCCCAGGAAGAGTAGCTGCTGTCTTGGCAGGAACTAATGGGGATCCATAATAAACCCCAGGAAGAGTAGCTGCTGTCTTGGCAGGAACTAATGGGGATCCATAATAAACCCCAGGAAGAGTAGCTGCTGTTTTGGCAGGAACTAATAGGGATCCATAATAAACCCCAGGAAGAGTAGCTGCTGCCTTGGCAGGAACTAATGGGGATCCATAATAAACCTCAGGAAGAGTAGCTGCTGTTTTGGCAGGAACTAATAGGGATCCATAATAAACCCCAGGAAGAGTAGCTGCTGCCTTGGCAGGAACTAATAGGGATCCATAATAAACCCCAGGAAGAGTAGCTGGTGTTTTGGCAGGAACTAATGGGGATCCATAATAAACCCCAGGAAGAGTAGCTGCTGCCTTGACAGGAACTAATGGGGATCCATAATAAACCCCAGGAAGAGTAGCTGCTGTTTTGGCAGGAACTAATAGGGATCCATAATAAACCCCAGGAAGAGTAGCTGCTGCCTTGGCAGGAACTAATGGGGATCCATAATAAACCCCAGGAAGAGTAGCTGCTGCCTTGGCAGGAACTAATGGGGATCCATAATAAACCCCAGGAAGAGTAGCTGCTGCCTTGGCTAATGGGGATCCATAATAAACCCCAGGAAGTGTAGCTGCTGCCTTGGCAGGAACTAATGGGGATCCATAATAAACCCCAGGAAGAGTAGCTGCTGCCTTGGTAGGAACTAATGGGGATCCATAATAAACCCCAGGAAGAGTAGCTGCTGCCTTGGCTAATGGGGATCCATAATAAACCCCAGGAAGTGTAGCTGCTGCCTTGGCAGGAACTAATGGGGATCCATAATAAACCCCAGGAAGAGTAGCTGCTGCCTTGGCAGGAACTAATGGGGATCCATAATAAACCCCAGGAAGAGTAGCTGCTGCCTTGGCAGGAACTAATGGGGATCCATAATAAACCCCAGGAAGAGTAGCTGCTGCCTTGGCAGGAACTAATGGGGATCCATAATAAACCCCAGGAAGAGTAGCTGCTGCCTTGGCAGGAACTAATGGGGATCCATAATAAACCCCAGGAAGAGTAGCTGCTGCCTTGGCAGGAACTAATGGGGATCCATAATAAACCCCAGGAAGAGTAGCTGCTGCCTTGGCAGGAACTAATGGGGATCCATAATAAACCCAGGAAGAGTAGCTGCTGCCTTGACAGGAACTAATGGGGATCCATAATAAACCCCAGGAAGAGTAGCTGCTGCCTTGGCAGGAACTAATGGGGATCCATAATAAACCCCAGGAAGAGTAGCTGCTGCCTTGGCTAATGGGGATCCATAATAAACCCCAGGAAGTGTAGCTGCTGCCTTGACAGGAACTAATGGGGATCCATAATAAACACCAGGAAGAGTAGCTGCTGCCTTGGCTAATGGGGATCCATAATAAACCCCAGGAAGTGTAGCTGCTGCCTTGGCAGGAACTAATGGGGATCCATAATAAACCCCAGGAAGAGTAGCTGCTGCCTTGGTAGGAACTAATGGGATCTATAATAAACACCAGGAAGAGTAGCTGCTGCCTTGGCAGGAACTAATGGGGATCCATAATAAACCCCAGGAAGAGTAGCTGCTGCCTTGGCAGGAACTAATGGGGATCCATAATAAACCCCAGGAAGAGTAGCTGCTGCCTTGGCAGGAACTAATGGGGATCCATAATAAACCCCGGGAAGAGTAGCTGCTGCCTTGGCAGGAACTAATGGGGATCCATAATAAACCCCAGGAAGAGTAGCTGCTGCCTTGGCAGGAACTAATGGGGATCCATAATAAACCCCAGGAAGTGTAGCTGCTGCCTTGGCAGGAACTAATGGGGATCCATAATAAACCCCAGGAAGAGTAGCTGCTGCCTTGGCAGGAACTAATAGGGATCCATAATAAACCCCAGGAAGAGTAGCTGCTGCCTTGGCAGGAACTAATAGGGATCCATAATAAACCCCAGGAAGTGTAGCTGCTGCCTTGGCAGGAACTAATGGGGATCCATAATAAACCCCAGGAAGAGTAGCTGCTGCCTTGACAGGAACTAATGGGGATCCATAATAAACCCCAGGAAGAGTAGCTGCTGCCTTGACAGGAACTAATGGGGATCCATAATAAACCCCAGGAAGAGTAGCTGCTGCCTTGGCAGGAACTAATGGGGATCCATAATAAACCCCAGGAAGAGTAGCTGCTGCCTTGGCAGGAACTAATGGGGATCCATAATAAACCCCAGGAAGAGTAGCTGCTGCCTTGGCAGGAACTAATGGGGATCCATAATAAACCCCAGGAAGAGTAGCTGCTGCCTTGGCAGGAACTAATGGGGATCCATAATAAACCCCAGGAAGAGTAGCTGCTGCCTTGACAGGAACTAATGGGGATCCATAATAAACCCCAGGAAGTGTAGCTGCTGCCTTGGCAGGAACTAATGGGGATCCATAATAAACCCCAGGAAGAGTAGCTGCTGCCTTGGCAGGAACTAATAGGGATCCATAATAAACCCCAGGAAGAGTAGCTGCTGCCTTGACAGGAACTAATGGGGATCCATAATAAACCCCAGGAAGAGTAGCTGCTGCCTTGACAGGAACTAATGGGGATCCATAATAAACCCCAGGAAGTGTAGCTGCTGCCTTGGCAGGAACTAATGGGGATCCATAATAAACCCCAGGAAGAGTAGCTGCTGCCTTGGCAGGAACTAATAGGGATCCATAATAAACCCCAGGAAGAGTAGCTGCTGCCTTGACAGGAACTAATGGGGATCCATAATAAACCCCAGGAAGAGTAGCTGCTACCTTGGCAGGAACTAATGGGGATCCATAATAAACCCCAGGAAGTGTAGCTGCTGCCTTGGCAGGAACTAATGGGGATCCATAATAAACCCCAGGAAGAGTAGCTGCTGCCTTGGCAGGAACTAATGGGGATCCATAATAAACCCCAGGAAGAGTAGCTGCTGCCTTGACAGGAACTAATGGGGATCCATAATAAACCCCAGGAAGAGTAGCTGCTACCTTGGCAGGAACTAATGGGGATCCATAATAAACCCCAGGAAGAGTAGCTGCTGCCTTGGCAGGAACTAATGGGGATCCATAATAAACACCAGGAAGAGTAGCTGCTGCCTTGGCAGGAACTAATGGGGATCCATAATAAACCCCAGGAAGAGTAGCTGCTGCCTTGGCAGGAACTAATAGGGATCCATAATAAACCCCAGGAAGAGTAGCTGCTGCCTTGGCAGGAACTAATGGGGATCCATAATAAACCCCAGGAAGAGTAGCAGCTGCCTTGGCAGGAACTAATGGGGATACATAATAAACCCCAGGAAGAGTAGCTGCTGCCTTGGTAGGAACTAATGGGATCTATAATAAACCCCAGGAAGAGTAGCTGCTGCCTTGGTAGGAACTAATGGGGATCCATAATAAACCTCAGGAAGAGTAGCTGCTGCCTTGGCAGGAACTAATGGGGATCCATAATAAACCCCAGGAAGAGTAGCTGCTGCCTTGGCAGGAACTAATGGGGATCCATAATAAACTTCAGGAAGAGTAGCTGCTGCCTTGGTAGGAACTAACGGGGATCCATAATAAACCCAAGGAAGAGTAGCTGCTGCCTTGGCAGGAACTAATGGGGATCCATAATAAACCCCAGGAAGAGTAGCTGCTGCCTTGGCAGGAACTAATGGGGATCCATAATAAACCCCAGGAAGAGTAGCTGCTGCCTTGGCAGGAACTAACGGGGATCCATAATAAACCCCAGGAAGAGTAGCTGCTGCCTTGGCAGGAACTAATAGGGATCCCTAATAAATACAAATACATTCCTCCCCTCCTCTCTCCCTCTCATCCATTTCTCCCTCCACTCTCCCTTTAATGCCTCCCTCATCCCTCCCTCCTTCCTCTCACTCAATCCTCCCTCCTCTCTCCCGCTCTCTCATCCCTCCCTCCCACTCATCCCTTCCTCCCACTCATCCCTCCTTCCTCTCTCTCACTCAATCCTCCCTCCTCTCTCCCTCCCCTCTTATCCTTCTCTCTCTAATCCCCCTTCTTCTCCCCCTCCCTCCTCTCTCCCCCCCCTTCTCTCCCTCCTCTCATCCCCCCTCTCTCCCTACCTCCATCCTCTCTCCATCATTCCTCCCTCCTCTCTCCCCCCCCTCCCTCTCTCCCTCCTCTCATCCCCCTCTCTCCCTACCTCCATCCTCTCTCCATCATTCCTCCCTCCTCTCTCCCCCTTCCTCCTTACTCCCCTCTTTTTCCCTCCCTCATTCCTCCCTCCTTCCTTCTGTCATTACTCCTTCTCTCTCATCTCATCCTCCTCTCCCTCCCTCCTCTCTCTCCCTCCAACCTCCCTCCTCTCTCTCCCTCCATCCTCCCTCCTCTCTCTCCCTCCCTCCTCCTCCTCTCTCATTCTCCTCTCTCCCTACATCCTCCCTCCCTCCTCTCTCCCTCCATCCTCCCTCCTCTCTCTCCCACCATCCTCCCTCCTCTCTCTCCCTCCATCCTCCCTCCTCTCTCTCCCTCCCTCCCTCCCTCCTCTCTCATTCTCCTCTCTCCCTCCATCCTCCCTCCCTCCTCTCTCTCCCTCCATCCTCCCTCCTCTCTCTCCCTCCCTCCTCTCTCTCTCTCTCTCACCCCCTCCCCTCCATCTCTCTCTCTTCTCTCTCTCTCTCTCTCTCTCCCTCCATCCCTCCTCTCTCATTCTCTTCTCTCCCTCAATCCTCCCTCCTCTCTCTCCCTCCCTCCTCTCTCATTCTCTTCTCTCTCTCCCCTCCTCTCGCAGAGGAACAGAGATAATCCCTCTGCTTGCAGCAAGGGAACATTCTAATGAGCTAATGAACCCACGTCGGGGTAGTCACCCACAGCTCTCCTCCCATTAGATGCTACATTAGAAGGTTAGCACGGCTAAATCCCCCCTCTCCCCCAGCGTGGCGGGAGTGTGGAGAGGGACTCAGAGGTCTAATGTTGACGTGAACACACCTTTCCTCTACACTGATTATCATCAGTTTGCACCAACTATCACTCTGCACCCCTCTGCAGGGTGTGTGTGTGTGTGTGTGTGTGTGTGGTGAGAGTGAGAGAGAGACACTGTGTGATGTGTAGTGTGCGGTGGTGCTTACCTCGCTAACAGAACTGAGAGCAGCTGGTGACAGTAACTGGTTCCCTAAAGGGACCTGAAAACCTGAAGTGGCACACACACGCTAACACACACACGCTAACACACACACGCTAACACACACACGCTAACACACGGGCATGCATTGATGACACACACACGCTAACACACACACGCTAACACACGGGCATGCATTGATGACACACACACGCTAACACACACACGCTAACACACGGGCATGCATTGATGACACACACACGCTAACACACACACGCTAACACACAGGCATGCATTGATGACACACACACGCTCACACACAAACATACGCACAGGCATGCATTGATGACACACACACACGTACTGGTAATTACAGTTAATTGGAGCTGGCAGAGCAGTGTGGGGAGACTTGAATAACACAGAAAGAGAGAGAGGAGAGAGAGATGGAGGGGAGAGAGAGAGAGAGAGAGAGAGAGAGAGAGAGAGAGAGAGAGAGAGAGAGAGAGAATGAGAGAGAGAGAGAGAGAGAGAGAGAGAGAGAGAGAGAGAGAGAGAGAGATGGAGGGGAGGGGGGGGGAGAGAGAGAGAGAGAGAGAGAGAGAGAGAGAGAGAGAGAGAGAGAGAGAGATGGAGAGAGAGAGATGGAGGGGGAGGGAGAGAGAGAGAGAGAGAGAGAGAGAGAGAGAGAGAGAGAGAGAGAGAGAGAGAGAGAGAGAGAGAGAGAGAGAGAGAGAGAGAGAGAGAGAGAGATGGAGGGGAGGGGGGAGAGAGAGATAACAATAGAGAGAAGGCGAGAGATGGAGGGGGAGAGAGACAGCAATAGAGAGGAGAGAGATGGAGGGGGAGAGAGATAGCAATAGAGAGAAGGAGAGATGGAGGGGGAGAGAGATAGCAATAGAGAGAAGGAGAGAGATGGAGGGGAGAGAGATAACAATAGAGAGAAGGAGAGAGATGGAGGGGAGGGGAGAGAGATAGCAATAGAGATAAGGAGAGAGATGGAGGGGAGGGGAGAGAGATAGCAATAGAGAGAAGGAGAGAGATGGAGGGGGAGAGAGATAACAATAGAGAGAAGGAGAGAGATGGAGGGGAGGGGGAGAGAGAGCAATAGAGAGAAGGAGAGAGATAGCAATAGAGAGAAGGAGAGAGATGGAGGGGAGAGAGATAGCAATAGAGAGAAGGAGAGAGATGGAGGGGGAGAGAGATAACAAGAGAGAAGGAGAGAGATGGAGGGGGAGAGAGATAACAATAGAGAGAAGGAGAGAGATAGCAATAGAGAGAAGGAGAGACAGCAATAGAGAGAAGGAGATAGATGGAGGGGAGGGGGGAGAGATAACAATAGAGAGAAGGAGAGAGATGGAGGGGGAGAGAGATAGCAATAGAGAGAAGGAGAGAGATGGAGGGGGAGAGAGATAACAATAGAGAGAAGGAGAGAGATGGAGGGGGAGAGAGATAGCAATAGAGAGAAGGAGAGAGATGGAGGGGAGAGATAACAATAGAGAGAAGGAGAGAGATGGAGGGGGAGAGAGATAGCAATAGAGAGAAGGAGAGAGATGGAGGGGGAGAGAGATAACAATAGAGAGAAGGAGAGAGATGGAGGGGGAGAGAGATAGCAATAGAGAGAAGGAGAGAGATGGAGGGGGGGAGAGAGTTTATACTATGTTACACATATAATTTATGTTACAGAGATGTCTTCTGCTGTAAAATGGACCCTACAGTAACATGGGCATTCTGGTGTAAAATGGACTCTACAGTAAAATGGACTCTACAGTAACATGGGCATTCTGCTGTAAAATGGACTCTACAGTAACATGGTCATTCTGCTGTAAAATGGACCCTACAGTAACATGGGCATTCTGTTGTAAAATGGACTCTACAGTAACATGGTCATTCTGCTGTAAAATGGACCCTACAGTAACATGGGCATTCTGCTGTAAAATGGACTCTACAGTAACATGGGCATTCTGCTGTAAAATGGACTCTACAGTAACATGGGCATTCTGCTGTAAAACAGACTATACAGTAACATGGGCATTCTGCTGTAAAATGGACTCTACAGTAACATGGGCATTCTGCTGTAAAATAGACTATACAGTAACATGGGCATTCTGCTGTAAAATGGACCCTACTGTAACATGGGCATTCTGCTGTAAAATAGACTATACAGTAACATGGGCATTCTGCTGTAAAATGGACCCTACAGTAACATGGGCATTCTGCTGTAAAATGGACCCTAAAGTAACATGGGCATTCTGCTGTAAAATGGACTCTACAGTAACATGGGCATTCTACTCTAACATGGGCATTCTGCTGTAAAATGGACTCTACAGTAACATGGGCATTCTGCTGTAAAATGGACCCTACAGTAACATGGGCATTCTGCTGTAAAATGGACTCTACAGTAACATGGGCATTCTACTGTAACATGGGCATTCTGCTGTAAAATGGGCATTCTGCTGTAAAATGGACTCTACAGTAACATGGGCATTCTGCTGTAAAATGGACTCTATAGTAACATGGGCATTCTGCTGTAAAATGGACTCTACAGTAACATGGTCATTCTGCTGTAAAATGGACTCTACAATAACATGGTCATTCTGCTGAAAAATGGACTCTACAGTAACATGGGCTATCTGCTGTAAAATGGACTCTACAGTAACATGGGCATTCTGCTGTAAAATGGACTCTACAGTAACATGGGCATTCTGCTGTAAAATGGACTCTACAGTAACATGGGCATTCTGCTGTAAAATGGGCATTCTGCTGTAAAATGGGCATTCTGCTGTAAAATGGACCCTCCAGTAACATGGGCATTCTGCTGTAAAATGGACTCTACTGTAACATGGGCATTCTGCTGTAAAATGGACTCTACAGTAACATGGGCATTCTGCTGTAAAATGGACTCTACTGTAACATGGGCATTCTGCTGTAAAATGGACTCTACAGTAACATGGGCATTCTGCTGTAAAATGGACCCTACAGTAACATGGGCATTCTGCTGTAAAATAGACTATACAGTAACATGGGCTATCTGCTGTAAAATGGACTCTACAGTAACATGGGATAATGATTTTACTCTAACGGTTATGACGTGACCAACAGGGTCGAAAATTCCTAAAACTATCTTTTGCAAATTTTGACGAAGAGGAAATAAAATAAATGTTCCGTACCTCGTTGAGGACCGAGTGGGTTTGAGACCCCTGGCCTACGTGGTAGGGGCTAGGGATGGAATAGGCTGTATTCTGATTCTCTACCCCTATCCTGAAGTGTGCACTTGTTCACTTACCCATCGTGCATTTACATTTACATTTACATTTAAAAAAACATTGGATTGGTGCAGGGACAGCTGGAAGGAGTCTCCAACATCTTCCTCACACCGGTCCATTCCTTTTACATCCATGAGGGGGAGTGTGTGAATGCAGACTTCAGGAGAAGGACAGGGGACCTGAATGTAGAATCTGTGTTCAAAGTTATCCACAAAGCATTACCATCACAATCGTCAGGGAATCTGAATGTAGAATCTGTGTCCAAAGTTATCCACAAAGCATTACCATCACAATCGTCAGGGAATCTGAATGTAGAATCTGTGTGTGTGTGTGTGTTAATGTGTGCATTACCATGTGTGTGTGTGTGTGTGTGTGTGTGTGTTAATGTGTGTGTGTGTGTGTGTGTGTGTGTGTGTGTGTGTGTGTGTGTGTGTGTGTGTGTGTGTGTGTGTGTGTGTGTGTGTGTATTATTGTGTTAATGTGTGTGTGTGTGTGTGTGTGTGTGTGTGTGTGTGTGTGTGTTAATGTGTGTGTGTGTGTGTGTGTTAATGTGTGTGTGTGTGTGTGTGTGTGTGTGTGTGTGTGTGTGTGTGTGTGTGTGTGTGTGTGTGTGTGTGTGTGTGTGTGTGTGTGTGTGTGTGTGTGTGTGTGTGTGTGTGTGTGTGTGTGTGTGTGTGTGTGTGTGTGTGTGTGTGTGTGTTAATGTGTGTGTGTGTGTGTGTGTGTGTGTGTGTGTGTGTGTGTGTGTGTGTGTGTGTGTGTGTGTGTGTGTATTGTGTTGTGTGTGTGTGTGTGTGTGTGTGTTATTGTGTTAATGTGTGTGTGTGTGTTATTGTGTTAACGTGTGTGTGTGTGTGTGTGTGTGTGTGTGTGTGTGTGTGTGTGTGTGTGTGTGTGTGTGTGTGTGTGTGTGTGTGTGTGTGTGTGTGTTATTGTGTGTGTGTGTGTGTGTGTGTGTGTGTGTGTGTGTGTGTGTGTGTGTGTGTGTGTGTGTGTGTGTGTGTGTGTGTGTGTGTGTGTGTGTCTCCTACCTCTAGCTGTATAATCCCAGCCTTCTTCTTCAGTTCGTCACACTTCCTGAATTTACAGATCTGATGACCTGTCTTCCTGTTTCTACAGGCTGAACACACCCCACAGTTAATCAGTCTTCTGCAGGGGGCACACACTCCACACCGCTTCCTCTTCCTCTTGGAGGCTCCTGACCCCTGACCCCCAGAGGTCATCCCCGGCGAGGTTGAAGAGCAGGGTGAGGGGTTTGTCTGGTTGACATGGTGGCAGTCCGACAGAAGTTGGTTATGATTGGTCGTCATCTGGAAGTGGGAGGAGTCCGAAATGTTATTGTGCGACCCCATCGCCATGACGATGACTCCGGGTGGTAACCCCAACATTCCGGCGGGAAAGTTGGACATGTTGACTCCGCCTCCTCCTCCGTTGCTGAGCATGTCCTGGTGGGCATGGCCCTGTTTGGTCATGTGATTGGCGACAGCATAGCCGGACTGGAAGTTGTTATTCCCGTGATGATGATGCATTTCCTGTCCCTGTGAGGGGGTGTGTCCTCCATGTCTTTCGTGCTGTTTGCCCTCTCCGCCCTGACCGGTCCGGTGGGGCTGCATGTGCGTTGTCGAGGGCGACGGGTGTGTTGCGGGTGGCGCTAGGGGCGTGGCCTGATGCACGAGAGGTTTCCGCCCCCAAAGCATCGCCGCGTTGACGTTCATATTCATGTTGATGTTGTCATGACAACCCCACGGCGACACGCCCGCCACGCCCACTCCGAGCCTGCCGGCGGGGAACATGGGAGCGGTGATGTGGGCGAGCTTGGCCGACTGAGGGAAGTTCATGCTGTTAACTGCGTTCATATTCACGTTGGTTTTAGCGTAGAAGTTAGCGAAGGATTGGTATCGCTCCATCTCAGCCGTATAGTCCAGGACCGGAGTGAGACCACAACCGCCCACGGCGACCGCACCACTCTGATCAGGGTGGTGACCGTGCGTGGTTGTGGTTGAGGACAGGTTGTGACCGCTGTGATCGTTGTGTACACTGCTGGACATGACCATACTGTGGGAACACGGTTGGAGGTCTGTGGTTGTGTTGGTCAGAAGATATAACCCTTTATGGTCTCATTTGAAGACCTCTCTAAGGAGAGAGAGAAATATATACATTTTTTAAATAGTGAATAACTTAAAATACACATACTGAAACAACATGCCAGAATCAGTTTGGTCTAACTAAATCCTCTAACCACTGACTTAGTTTGGTCTAACTAAATATTCTAACCACTGACTTAGTTTGGTCTAACTAAATCCTCTAACCACTGACTTAGTTTGGTCTAACTAAATCCTCTAACCACTGACTTAGTTTGGTCTAACTAAATCCTCTAACCACTGACTTAGTTTGGTCTAACTAAATCCTCTAACCACTGACTTAGTTTGGTCTAACTAAATCCTCTAACCATGGGCTTAGTTTGGTCTAACTAAATCCTCTAACCACTGACTTAGTTTGGTCTAACTAAATCCTCTAACCACTGACTTAGTTTGGTCTAACTAAATCCTCTAACCACTGACTTAGTTTGGTCTAACTAAATCCTCTAACCATGGGCTTAGTTTGGTCTAACTAAATCCTCTAACCACTGACTTAGTTTGGTCTAACTAAATCCTCTAACCATGGGCTTAGTTTGGTCTAACTAAATCCTCTAACCACTGACTTAGTTTGGTCTAACTAAATCCTCTAACCACTGACTTAGTTTGGTCTAACTAAATCCTCTAAACACTGACTTAGTTTGGTCTAACTAAATCCTCTAACCACTGACTTAGTTTGGTCTAACTAAATCCTCTAACCATGGGCTTAGTTTGGTCTAACTAAATCCTCTAACCACTGACTTAGTTTGGTCTAACTAAATCCTCTAACCACTGACTTAGTTTGGTCTAACTAAATCCTCTAACCACTGACTTAGTTTGGTCTAACTAAATCTTCTAACTACGGGCTTAGTTTGGTCTAACTAAATCCTCTAACCACTGACTTAGTTTGGTCTAACTAAATCCTCTAACCACTGACTTAGTTTGGTCTAACTAAATCCTCTAACCACTGACTTAGTTTGGTCTAACTAAATCCTCTAACCACTGTCGTAGTTTGGTCTAACTAAATCCTCTAACCACTGACTTAGTTTGGTCTAACTAAATCCTCTAACCATGGGCTTAGTTTGGTCTAACTAAATCCTCTAACCACTGACTTAGTTTGGTCTAACTAAATCCTCTAACCACTGACTTAGTTTGGTCTAACTAAATCCTCTAACCACTGACTTAGTTTGGTCTAACTAAATCCTCTAACCACTGACTTAGTTTGGTCTAACTAAATCCTCTAACTACTGACTTAGTTTGGTCTAACTAAATCCTCTAACCACTGACTTAGTTTGGTCTAACTAAATCCTCCAACATTACATTACATTTACATTTAAGTCATTTAGCAGACTCTCTTATCCAGAGCGACTTACAAATTGGTGCATTCACCTTATGACATCATAAGTTTGGTCTAACTAAATCCTCTAACCACTGACTTAGTTTGGTCTAACTAAATCCTCTAACTACTGACTTAGTTTGGTCTAACTAAATCCTCTAACCACTGACTTAGTTTGGTCTAACTAAATCCTCTCCATCTCGCTCTCACAAGTTTAGCAGTGGTGGAAAAAGTACTCAATTGTCATACTTGAGTAAAAGTAGAGATACCTTAATAGAAAATGACTCAAGTAAAAGTGAAAGTTACCCAGTAAAATTCTACTTGAGTAAAAGTCTAAATGTATTTGGTTTGAAATATACTTACGTATCAAAAGTAAAAGTATAAATCATTTCACATTCCTAATATTCAGCAAACCAAACGGCACCATTTTCTTGTTTTATTATTTTACTGATACCCGGGGTATCACACACAGAAACGTGCACTACCTCATCACACACGGGGCTCCAACACTCAGACATGATTTGCACACGAAGCATTTGTGTTTAGTGAGTCTGCCAGATCAGAGGCAGTAGGGATGAACAGGGACATTCTCTTGATAAGTGTGTGAATTTGACCAGTTTACGGTCCTGCTAAGAATTAAAAATGTAACGAGTACTTTTGTCAGGGAAAATGTATGGAGTAAAAAGTATATTTTCTTTAGGAGTGGAGTAAAAGTTGTCAAAAATATAAATAGTAAAGTACAGATACCCCAAAAAACTACTTAAGTAGTACTTCAAAGTATTTTTACTTGAGTACTATAAACCACTGCTAGGTTTCCATCCAATGGCGACAGATTTTCATGCAAATATTCTCAAATCTGCATCAAGAAAATATGTGCCGTTTCCACCAAACTGACTTGTTGAGAATAAAAAGCCGTGTGTGATGAGGTAGTGCACGTTCCTGTGTGTGATGAAGCATTTACAGCACATTCGGAAAGTATTCAGACCCCTTGACGTTTCCCACATGTTGTTCAGTTCAGCCTTATTCTAAAATGGATTAAAAAATTAATAAATCCCTCATCAATCTAAACACAATACCCCCATAATGACATCACAATATCCCATAATGACATCACAATACCCCATAATGACATCACAATACACCATAATGACACCACAATATCCCATAATGATATCACAATACACCATAATGACATCACAATACCTCATAATGACATCACAATACCTCATAATGACATCACAATGCCCCATAATGACATCACAATACCCCCATAATGGCATCACAATGCCCCATAATGACATCACAATGCCCCATAATGACATCACAATATCCCATAATGACATCACAATACACCATAATGACACCACAATATCCCATAATGACATCACCATATCCCATAATGACATCACCATATCCCATAATGACACCACAATATCCCATAATGACATCACAATATCCCATAATGACACCACAATACACCATAATGACACCACAATATCCCATAATGACCTCACAATACACCATAATGACACCACAATATCCCATAATGACATCACAATACACCATAATGACACCACAATATCCCATAATGACATCACCATATCCCATAATGACATCACCATATCCCATAATGACACCACAATATCCCATAATGACATCACAATATCCCATAATGACACCACAATACACCATAATGACACCACAATATCCCATAATGACCTCACAATACACCATAATGACACCACAATATCCCATAATGACACCACAATATTCCATAATGACACCACAATATCCCATAATGACATCACAATATCCCATATTGACACCACAATACACCATAATGACACCACAATATCCCATAATGATATCACAATATCCCATAATGACACCACAATATCCCATAATGACACCACAATAACCAAAAACAGTTTAAACAAAAACATTTTTGCAAACGTATATTGTTTTTTAAAGAAGAAAAATGTCACATTTACATAAGTATTCAGACCCCTTACTCAGTACTTTGTTGAACCACCTTTGGCAGCGATTACAGCCTCCAGTCTTCTTGGGTATGACGCTACAAGCTTGGCGTACCTGTATTTGGGGAGTTTCTCCCATTCTTCTCTGCAGATCCTCTCAAGCTCTGTCAGGTTGGATGGGGAGCGTCGCTGCACAGCTATTTTCAGGGCTCTTCAGAGATGTTCGATCGGGTTCAAGTCCAGGCTCTGGCCGGACTTGGCTGTGTGCGTTGTCTTGGCTGTGTGCTTTGGGTTGTTGAAGGTGAACCTTCGTCCCAGTCTGAAGTCCTGAGCGCTCTGGAACAGGTTTTCATCAAGGATCTCTCTGTACTTTGCTGCGTTCATCTTTCCGTCGATCCTGACTAGTCTCCCAGTCCCTGCCACTGAAAAACATCCCCACAGCATGATGTTGCCACCACCATGCTTCACCGTAGGGATGGTAGGGATGGTGCCAGGTTTCCCCCAGACATGACCCTTGGCACTCAGGCCAAAGAGTTTAATCTTAGTTTCATCAGACCAGAGAATCTGATAGTCCTCTAGGTGCCTTGTGGCAAACTCCAAGCAGACTGTCTTTTACTGAGGAGTTGAATCCACCAAGGGCCTTCCCTCGAGTCTCAAAGGTTCTGAATAAACGTAAATACGTTTTTTTTAGTTTTGTATTTTTAATACATTTGCAAACATTTCTAAAAACGTGTTTTCGTTTTGTCATTAAGGGGCGTTGTGTGGAGATGAGGATGTTTTATTTATTATTATTTTATTATCTTAGAATGAGGCTGCAACGTAAACGTTAAAGAAAATGGAAAAAGTCAAGGGGTTAAAAGTTAAAGAAAAAGGGGTCTGAATACTTTATGAAGTCTGAAGCACAGAAAGATCATTCATAAAGTGACTGATATTATCTCATAGAACCAAACGGATCTCCAGTGTTAATCTCAGACCTTATTTTGTGCGTATATCCAAAACACCATTATTTTCCCGAACAGAACAACTCATTTATGTTGTTAAGACTCCAAGCTGTCTCTCTTTCTCTCTCTCTCTCTCTCTCTCTCTCTCTCTCTCTCTCTCTCTCTCTCTCTCTCTCTCTCTCTCTCTCTGTCTCTCTCTCTCTCTCTCTCTCTCTCTCTCTCTCTCTGACCCTCAAAAATACAGTTTCTCCCCAATCCATCTCTCAGTCTCTTGTTTCAGTACAATTTCATTGTCCTCTACCCTCTCTCCTCTCTCCCCCTCTCTGAGTCTCTCTCTCCCTCTACCTTCCCCTCTCTACCGCACCCCATCCCCTCTCTCCTCTCCCTCCCTCCCCCTCCCTATCCCCCCCCCCTCTCCCTCCCCCCCTCTATCCCCCTCTTTCTCCTCTCCCTCCCTCCCCCGCTCTCTAATGGACAAATCTGATATGTTACAGTAATGTTCTCCTCACAACACTCAAATAACACCCCTTGCACCAAAATTCAGTGTGTGTGTGTTTAGGATCAATATTTTATGTTATCATCAGTGACAAACCCTGCAGGTGTATCCATACATCTCCCTAAATTGTATTAAAATAAAATAGTACTAGCAGTACTAGCCTTATAATCAAATCCATATGACACTGTGTGTGTGTGTGTGTGTGTGTGTGTGTGTGTGTGTGTGTGTGTGTGTGTGTGTGTGTGTGTGTGTGTGTGTGTGTGTGTGTGTGTGTGTGTGTGTGTGTGTGTGTGTGTGTGTGTGTGTGTGTGTGTGTGTGGCCCCTTGCCCCCAGGGCTATAACTAATTATCTGGTCAGACAGCCGGCGGTGCGAGCGGTGGAAGGTCACCAGCTGTGGAAATTGAACCTCCCCGCGAGCCCACGTCTCTCTCTCTCCTGTTGGTCTACAGCACCGTACAGGAAGACAGCATGCAGCAGCTAACGGAGAAAGAAGATGGACGCTGTTACCTACTCACCGACTCCCGGAGGGGAAAGGAGGCGGGAAGCGCGAGCACCCACCGTGGAGCATGTCTGTCTCTGTCTGGTAGAGAGGAGAGGAGGGAGGGGGCACCGACACACTGATCTGCCTCCCTTCGGTAAACGTTACCCGTGGGGTTAAAAACCAAACGGCGGAAACGGGTAAAAGTCTCGAGCAGGTTATGGCGACCTGTGAGGCTAGTGGGAAGGAAAAGAGGGATAATAATGAATGATGGCGGAGGGAGGGAGGGCAGACTGATAAGACGCGCTGTGCCTGCGTGCATCCTCAAAGACGCGCAGTGAGTGACGGGAGGGGAGGGGGGAAGGAAGGGAGCACGCAAAGGTATAACGGGGCCGGGCTCCTCCCGGGGCGCTCACGGCGGGGAGAAGAAGAGAGTGGGATGAGGAGGGGAGGGAGGTGTTATTGTGGGCGAGGAGAGTGTTCGTTTCTTCCAGCTGTCTGTCGCTGCGTGCGGCTGATTGGAGCGTGGCGAGTTGTGGAACAGAAGAACCCCCGCTGATCATTGGCTAAGAAGCAGTAACTATTTGCATATAATATAACATTTGAAATGTCTTTGTTATTTTGGAACTTTGGTGAGAGTAATGTTTACTGTTCATTTTTATTGTTTATTTCATTTGCTTTGGCAATGTTAACATATGTTTCCCAATAAAGCCCCTTAAAATGAAATTGAAAAAATGTAATTGGAGGGAGAGAGAAAGAGTGGTAAGGAGAGAAGGTAGAGAAATGGACAGAGAGAGAGAAGGGCCTTCTACACCATCAAAAGGAACATAAAAATTGACATACGAACTAGGATCTGACTAAAAATACATGAATCAGTTATAGAGCCCATTGCCCTTTATGGTTGTGAGGTCTGGGGTCCGCTCACCAACCAAGACTTCACAAAATGGGACAAACACCAAATTGAGACTCTGCATGCAGAATTCTGGAAAGAAATCCTCAGTGTACAACGTAGAACACCAAATAATGCAGAGCAGAATCAGGCCGATACCCACTAATTATCAAAATCCAGAAAAGAGACGTTCAATTCTACAACCACCTAAAAGGAAGCGATTCACAAACCTCCCATAACAAAGCCATCACCTACAGAGAGATGAACCTGGAGAAGAGTCCCCTAAGCAAGCTGGTCCTGGGGCTCTGTTCACAAACACAAACACACCCCACAGAGCCCCAGGACAGCAGCACAATTAGACCCAAACCAAATCATGAGAAAACAAAAAGATAATCACTTGACACATTGGAAAGAATTAACAAAAAAAACAGAGCAAACTAGAATGCTATTTGTCCCTAAACAGAGAGTACACAGTGGCAGAATACCTGACCACTGTGACTGACCCAAACTTAAGGAAAGCTTTGACTATGTACAGACTCAGCGAGCATAGCCTTGCTATTGAGAAAAGCCGCCGTAGGCAGACATGGCTCTCAAGAGAAGACAGGCTATGTGCTCACTGCCCACAAAATGAGGTGGAAACTGAGCTGCACTTCCTAACCTCCTGTCCAATGTATGACCATATTAGAGAGACATATTTCCCTCAGATTACAGATAAACAAAGAATTAGAAAAAAAACAATTTTGATAAACTCCCATATCTACTGGGTGAAATACCACAGTGTGACATCACAGCAGCAAGATTTGTGACCTGTTGCCACGAGAAAAGGGCAACCAGTGAAGAACAAACAGCATTGTAAATACAACCCATATTTATGTTTATTTATTTCCCTTGTCTACTTTAACTATTTGCACATCATTACAACACTGTATAGAGACATAATATGATATTTGAAATGTCTTTATTCTTTTGGGACTTCTGTGAGTGTAATGTTTACTGTTCATTTTTATTGTTTATTTCACTTTTGTATATCATCTACCTCACTTACTTTGGCAATGTTAACACGTTTCCCATGCCAATAAAAACCCTTAAATTGAAATTGAAAATGTGTTATTTGAGGGAGAGAGAAAGAGTGGTAAGGCAAGAAGGAGAGGGATGGAGAAAGAGAGAGAGAGAAGAGCGATGAGAAGAGAAAGGTGGGGTAGATTCCGACGTGTCACATTGTTGGCTTGGAGCTTCATGACCACAGCAGTATAACACTGCCTCTATGTGGTGGAATGTGGTCAACCTGTAGTTTTACAACAAAGACAGTTGATCCATGATTACTTATCAACCTGCAGGCAACCAGGTTAAGGCATTTATTAATGCCATTTAGCAGACACTTGTCCAGGAAACAACTTACAGTAGTGATTGCATATGTTATAAACAAATCTATAAAGCACACAGCCTCCTACCCTCTAAACAACACACCTCCTACCCTCTAAACAACACACCTCCTACCCTCTAAACAACACACCTCCTACCCTCTAAACAGCACACAGGACCAACTGATCTAAACAGCACACCTCCTACCCTCTAAACAGCACACCTCCTACCCTCTAAACAACACACCTCCTACCCACTAAACAGCACACCTCCTACCCTCTAAACAGCACACAGGACCAACTGATCTAAACAGCACACCTCCTACCCACTAAACAGCACACCTCCTACCCTCTAAACAGCACACCTCCTACCCTCTAAACAGCACACCTCCTACCTTCTAAACAGCACACCTCCTACCCTCTAAACAACACACCTCCTACCCTCTAAACAACACACCTCCTACCCTCTAAACAACACACCTCCTACCCTCTAAACAGCACACCTCCTACCCTCTAAACAACACACCTCCTACCCTCTAAACAACACACCTCCTACCCTCTAAACAACACACCTCCTACCCTCTAAACAACACACCTCCTACCCTCTAAACAGCACACCTCCTACTCTATAAACAACACACCTCCTACCCTCTAAACAACACACCTCCTACCCTCTAAACAACACACCTCCTACCCTCTAAACAACACACCTCCTACCCTCCTAAACTAAAACACACCTCCTACCCTCCTACCTCCTCTAAACTAAACACACACCTCCTACCCTCTAAACAGCACACCCTCTAAACCACACTCCTACCCCTAAACAACACACCTCTACCCTCTAAACAGCACACCTCCTACCCTCTAAACAGCACACCTCCTACCCTCTAAACAGCACACCTCCTACCCTCTAAACAGCACACCTCCTACCCTCTAAACAGCACACCTCCTACCCTCTAAACAGCACACCTCCTACCCTCTAAACAGCACACCTCCTACCCTCTAAACAACACACCTCCTACCCTCTAAACAACACACATCCTACCCTCTAAAAACACACACACCTCCTACCCTCTAAACAACACACCTCCTACCCTCTAAACAACACACCTCCTACCCTCTAAACAGCACACCTCCTACCCTCTAAACCTACCCTCTAAACAGCACACCTCCTACCCTCTAAACAGCACACTCCTACCCCTAAACAGCACACCTCCTACCCTCTAAACAGCACACCTCCTACCCTCTAAACAGCACACCTCCTACCCTCTAAACAGCACACCTCCTACCCTCTAAACACACCTCCTACCCTCCTACCCCTAAACAGCACACCTCCTACCCTCTAAACAGCACACCTCCTACCCTCTAAACAACACAAACACACACCTCCTACCCTCTAAACAGCACACCTCACCTCCTACCCTCTAAACAACACACCTCCTACCCTCTAAAACAACCTCCTACCCTCTAAACAACACACCTCCTACCCTCTAAACAACACACCTCCTACCCTCTAAACAACACACCTCCTACCCTCTAAACAACACACCTCCTACCCTCTAAACAACACCTCCACCTACCCTCTAAACAACACACCTCCTACCCTCTAAACAACACACCTCCTACCCTCTAAACAACACACCTCCTACCCTCTAAACAACACACCTCCTACCCTCTAAACAACACACCTCCTACCCTCTAAACAACACACCTCCTACCCTCTAAACAACACACCTCCTAACACCTCCTACCCTCTAAACAACACACCTCCTACCCTCTAAATAACCTCTAAACAACACACCTCCTACCCTCTAAACAACACACCTCCTACCCTCTAAACAGCACACCTCCTACCCTCTAAACAGCACACCTCCTACCCTCTAAACACACACCTCCTACTCTCCTACCCTCTAAACAGCACACAGGACCAACCCTCTAAACAGCACACCTCCTACCCTCTAAACAGCACACCTCCTACCCTCTAAACACCTCCTACCCTCTAAACACACCTCCTACCCTCTAAACAGCACACCTCCTACCCTCTAAACAGCACACAGGACCAACTGATCTAAACAGCACACCTCCTACCCTCTAAACAACACACCTCCTACCCTCTAAACAACACACCTCCTACCCTCTAAACAGCACACCTCCTACCCTCTAAACAACACACCTCCTACCCTCTAAACAACACACCTCCTACCCTCTAAACAACACACCTCCTACCCTCTAAACAACACACACCTCCTACCCTCCTAAACAACACACCTCCTACCCTCTAAACAACACACCTCTAAACAACACACCTCTACTACCCTCTAAACAACACACCTCCTACCCTCTAAACAACACACCTCCTACCCCTCACAACTCTAAACACACCTCCTACCCTCTAAACAACACACCTCCTACCCTCTAAACAACACACCTCCTACCCTCTAAACTAAACAACACACCTCCTACCCTCTAAACTAAACACACCTCCTACCCTCTAAACAACACCCTCTAAACAACACACCTCCACCTCTAAACAACACACCTCCTACCCTCTAAACAACACACCTCCTACCCTCTAAACAACACACCTCCTACCCTCTAAACAGCACACCTCCTACCCTCTAAACAACACACCTCCTACCCTCTAAACAACACACCTCCTACCCTCTAAACAACACACCTCCTACCCTCTAAACAGCACACCTCCTACCTCTCTAAACAGCACACCTCCTACCTCCCTCTAAACAGCACACCTCCTACCCTCTAAACAACACACCTCCTACCCTCTAAACAACACACCTCCTACCCTCTAAACAACACACCTCCTACCCTCTAAACAACACACCTCCTACCCTCTAAACAACCTCCTACCCTCCTAAACAACACCTCCTACCCTCTAAACAACACACCTCCTACCCTCTAAACAGCACACCTCCTACCCCTAAACAGCACACCTCCTACCCTCTAAACAACACACCTCCTACCCTCTAAACAGCACACCTACCCTACACCTCTACCCTCTAAACAGCACACCTCCTACCCTCTAAACAGCACACCTCCTACCCTCTAAACAGCACACCTCCTACCCTCTAAACAACACACCTCCTACCCTCTAAACAACACACCTCCTACCCTCTAAACAACACACCTCCTACCCTCTAAACAGCACACCTCCTCCTACCTCCCCTCTAAACAACACACCTCCTACCCTCTAAACAACACACCTCCTACCTCCTCTAAACAGCACACCTCCTACCCTCTAAACAACACACCTCCTACCCTCTAAACCCTCTAAAACACACCTCCTACCCTCTAAACAACACACCTCCTACCCTCTAAACAACACACCTCCTACCCCTCTAAACTAAAACACACCTCCTACCCTCTAAACAACACACCTCCTACCCTCTAAACACACACCTCCACCCTCTAAACCTACCCTCTAAACAACACTACCTCCTACCCTCTAAACAACACACCTCCTACCCTCTAAACAACACACCTCTCTAAACAACACACCTCCTAAACAACACACCTCCTACCCTCTAAACAACACACCTCCTACCCTCTAAACAACACACCTCCTACCCTCTAAACAACACACCTCCTACCCTCTAAACAGCACACCTCCTACCCTCTAAACAACACACCCTACCCTCTAAACAGCACACCTCCTACCCTCTAAACAGCACACCTCCTACCCTCTAAACACACACCTCCTACCCTCCTAAACAGCACACCTCCTACCCTCTAAACACACACACCTCCTACCTCCTACCCTCTAAACTAAACAGCACACCTCCACTCTAAACAACACACCCTACCCTCTAAACAACACACCTCCTACCCTCTAAACAAACACCTCCTACCCTCTAAACACACCTCCTACCCTCTAAACAGCACACCTCCTACCCTCTAAAACAACACACCTCCTACCCTCTACCTCCTACCCACTAAACAACACACATCCTACTCTCTAAACAACACACCTCCTACCCTCTAAACAACACACCTAAACAACACACCCTACCCTCTAAACAACAAACTCTAAACACACCTCCTACCCTCTAAACAACACACCTCCTACCCTCTAAACAACACACCTCCTACCCTCTAAACAACACACCTCCTACACCTCCTACCCTCTAAACAGCACACCTCCTACCCTCTAAACAGCACACCTCCTACCCCTACCCTACCCTCTAAACAAACACACACTACCCTCTCCTACCCTAAACAACACACCTCCCTACCCTAAACAACAAAAACACACCTCCTACCCTCTAAACAGCACACCTCCTACCTCTCTAAACAGCTAAACAGCACACCTCCTACCCTCTAAACAACACACCTCCTACCAGCACTCCTACCCTCTAAACACACCTCCTACCCTCTAAACAGCACACCTCCTACCCTCTAAACAACACACCTCCTACCCTCTAAACAACACACCTCCTACCCTCTAAACAACACACCTCCTACCCTCTAAACAACACACCTCCTACCCTCTAAACAACACACCTCCTACCCTCTAAACAACACACTCTAAACAACACACCTCCTACCCTCTAAAACAACACACTCCTACCCTCTAAACAACACACCTCCTCTAAACAGCACACCTCCTACCCTCTAAACAGCACACCTCCTACCCTCTAAACAGCACACCTCCTAAACCACCTCCTCTAAACAGCACACCTCCTACCCTCTAAACAACACACCTCCTACCCTCTAAACAGCACACCTCCTACCCTCTAAACAACACACCTCCTACCCTCTAAACAGCACACCTCCTACCCTCTAAACAGCACACCTCCTAAACAGCACACCTCCTACCCTCTAAACAGCACACCTCCTACCCTCTAAACAGCACACCTCCTACCCTCTAAACAACACACCTCCTACCCTCTAAACAACACACCTCCTAAACAACACACCTCCCCTCTAACCTCCTACACCTCCTACCCTCACACCTCCTACCCTCTAAACAGCAAACCCTCTAAACAACACACCTCCTACCCTCTAAACAACACACCTCCTACCCTCTAAACAACACACCTCCTACCCTCTACCTCCTAAACAACACACCTCCTACCCTCTAAACAACACACCTCCTACCCTCTAAACAACACACCTCCTACCCTCTAAACACACACACACCTCCTACCCTCTACCCTCTAAACTAAACACACCTCCTACCCTCTAAACAACACACCTCCTCCTACCCTCTAAACAACACACCTCCTACCCTCTAAACAACACACCTCCTACCCTCTAAACAACACACCTCCTACTCTATAAACAACACACCTCCTACCCTCTAAACAACACACCTCCTACCCTCTAAACAACACACCTCCTACCCTCTAAACAACACACCTCCTACCCTCTAAACACCTCCTAC